>NC_090737.1:96574893-96589893 GCF_036898095.1 Palaemon carinicauda | reverse complement strand
ACCAATTTGTACCACCCGTGTGTCACACGATCGTACATAGTAACGACATTTCTCTTTTTTGTATATATTATCCTTTGTACATTCGTCCTCCCATTGCACTGACAGCAACTTGCATCAAACTGTCTGCTTTTCTTTTGTTAACTGTTAACAGAACCGGTTGCCGGTTGGACGTGAAATAGCCTGTTGTATTTTGTGATCCTTGCCGAGACTTGGTGTGTATATAAACTCGATGTTCTGTAATAAACTCACTCAGTTGCTTTCATCTTGCCTTTTGAGTCACAAACTACTCTTGGCTCATCATATTGGTGACCCCAGAAGTCGACTTGCTCCTCCCGCCTTCCTCTCCCCTCGCAGCTACTATGGCGGACTCCACAGAAGTTGGCGCTGCCCTATTCAAACTTTCATTGTTCGACAGCGGAGAGGCGTCTGCTTGGTTCAGCTCGCAGAAGTCCAGTTACGCATCAAGGGAGTAACTCGCTAAACCACCAAAGCAGATTATGTTCTCGCGGCAATACCCGAAGACACCTTCCAGGAAATCTCTGGCTGGCTTTGTGAACAAGGAGACACCCCAGTAGCGTATGACGCCTTCAAAACATACTTTCTGCAGCAGTACTCGCCGTCGCCAGCCGCCCGTATAGCAAAGCTTTTTCAGCTCTCTCAACAACCGTTGGGGGACCAAAGGGCTTTGCTTGCCCTCAGGGAAATGACCAGTATCGTTTGCCTGCAACCTGCCACAGACGGCTCTCCTCGTGAGGTGAACCTACTTCGTGCCCTTTGGGTACGCCGTTTACCCAAACCTGTACGGGCTGCCATACCCGATGTCGATAGTTTACCCATAAAGGACTTGATGACCAAAGCAGATTATGTTCTCGCGGCGATACCCGAAGACACCTTCCCGGAAATCTCTGACTAGCTTTGTGAACAAGGAGACACCCCAGTAGTGAATGACGCCCTCAAAACATACTTTCTGCAGCAGTACTCGCCGTCGCCAGCCGCCCTAATAGCAAAGCTTTTTCAGCTCTCTCAACAACCATTGGGGGACCAAAGGGCTTTGCTCGCCCTCATGGAAATGACCAGTATCGTTCGCCTGCAACCTGCCGCAGACGGTTCTCCTTGTGAGGTGAACCTACTTCATGCCCTTTGGGTACGCCATTTACCCGCACCTGTATGCGCTGCCATACACGATGTCGATAGTTTACCCATAAAGGACTTGATGACCAAAGCCGACGCCCTTATGGACACCTATTCAACGTCAACCGAAGCTGACGTGAATGCCGTAGAACATATACGCCTACCCCGTGATGTGCCGGGGCGGGGACAAAGCCACCCATCACTCACCACTCGCTCGCGCCCCAACCAATGATTTCTACACCCACTTACTGCCGCCCATCGCCCACAGTTTTGCTACTACCACTCCAGATTCGGGGCTGCCGCGAAGAAATGTGCCAAGGATTGTCAGTGGCCAAAAAACTTGTAAGTAGGCCATCGCTCGTGGCGGTATCTCCCGGGCGTGCGATATTTGCTGGACACGGGTGCTTGTCGTTCTCTTTTGCAAAGGGGACTCTTCAGGACACGACGTAGTCTGTCTAAGCCTGCCGACGTCTGTCTGGTAGTTGCCAATGGATCTGCGATACCCACCTATGGTTACGAGAACCTCACATTATCGTTTTGAAATGGTAAATTTAATTGGAAGTTTCTCGTTGCTGACGTCACATTGCCAATCCTCGGTGCGGATTTCTTCTCTCATTTCCACCTGGTCGATGTCATCCAGCACCGATTGGTCAACGCAGACTCGTACTTGTCAACACCTCTTCAACCCGCCTCCTCCAACCTCCCTCTCCACATCAGCGCATCCACGGATGCCTACGTCACCTTCTCACGTTGTACCCGGAAGTTTTCTGTCCAGAATTTTGCCAAACGACCACGGCTCCTGCCAAGCACTGTATTTATCACCATATTAAGATGACGGGACCCCCAGTCTTCGCAAAATCCAGACGTCTGGTACCGGATCGATTGGCAGCCGCCAAACAGACGTTCGCCGAAATGGAAGAAATGGGCCTTTGCCAAAAGGCCTCCAGCCCATGGTCGTCACCCTTACACATCGTCCTGAAGAAAGACGGCTCCCTCCGTTCATGTGGGGATTACAGGCACCTGAACATGCAAACAGAACCAGATCACTACCCCTTCCCAAACATCGCCGACGTAACCTCCTACCTGCACAAAGCGAAGGTTTTCTCCAAACTCGACCTCCTGAAGGGGGTATTATCAGGTGTCTATGAACCCAGAAGACATCCCAAGACCGCCATCATCACAGTGTTCGATACATACACCTTCAATTACTCCTGTTTTGGCCTTCGTAATGCTGGGGCCACTTTTCAACGTCTCATGGATGGCACCTTAGTTGACTTCCCCTTCTGTGTATGTTACGTGGATGACATACTTGTGTTCTCTTCCTTCAAAGAGGAACACTTCCGTCACCTGCACATTGTGCTTGACCACCTGCAACAAAATGGCCTTGTAGTCCGGTACAACAAGTGTACCTTTACCGCCAACGAAGTGTCGTTCTTAGGGCACCGCATCACTCTTGAAGGAGTCCATCCCCTCCCTGAGAAGGTAGCAGCCGTTCAGAACTTCCCCACGCCCTCGACCGTCAAAGCACTGCAGGTATTCTTGGGTACGATCAACTATTATCACCGTTTTATGCCAGCCATTGCCGCCACTCTTGCTCCCCTCTACGTCTCCCTCAAGGGCAAGCCAAAAGACTTGAAGTGGGGTCCCCTTCAAGAAACGGCCTTCTGCAACGCAAAAAAAGCCCTATCAACCGCTGCTGCTCTTACTTTTCCCGTCCCACATGCCCTTCTCCTTCTCTCCACTGATGCCAGCGACGTCGCTATTGGTGCAGAACTCGAACAGGTGGTCAACGGTTCTCCCTACCCATTGGGCTTCTTCAGCAGAAAACTGACCAAGGCAGAATCGGGTTATTCTACCTTCAATCCCGAATTGCTGGCAGTGCACTTGGCTGTCCGTCACTTTTGCCATTTCTTAGAAGGTACGCCCTTCATCATTCGCACAGACCACATGCCTCTGGTGCATGCCTTCACTCGACAGTCTGATGCCTGGTACGCCCGTCAACGCCGAAATCTCTCCGACGTGGCTGAATACAATTGCACCCTTCAACATGTCCCTGGGAAATTGAATCCTGTTGTCGATGCCCGGTCAAGAAACAAGTTGGCCGCCGTTCAACTGGGATTGGATTACAATGCCTTGGCTGAAGCCCAATGACAGTATCCAGAGTATCAAGCATGTAGATCATCCTGCACGTCCCTCCGTTGGGAAGACGTCCCCTTCGATGACTCCAACACCACCCTCCTCTGTGAGGCCAGTACTGGTAGACCGCGACCTTGGAATGATTTCATTCATGGCCTTTCACATCCGTCGCGCCGTTCTACTGCACAGCTACTGAAGACGAAGTTCATTTAGCGCGGCATTTCTAAGGATGCTAAGGATTGGATCCACGCCTGTACTTCTTGCCAAACTTCCAAAGTACATCGAAACACGGATTCAGGAGTGGGCACCTTTCCTCAACCTCAGCGTCGGTTCGCCCACATTTACGTCGACTTTGTAGGCCCCCTATTCCACATCACAAGGACATCGTTACCTGTTTACCATCATCGACCGCTCCACTCGTTGGCCTAAAGCCATTTCCAAGGAAACTGCAACGTCTGCCTCAAATACATCTGCCTTACTCTCAGAATGGATTGTATATTTGGTATCCCTGAGCATATTACTTCTGACAGGGGTACCACTTTCGCCGCTCAATTGTGGACATCATTAGCGAATCTTCTGGGTATCACCCTACATCAGACAACTGCCTACAACCCCGCTGCCAATGGAATGGTTGAACGTTTTCATCGCACCCTCAAAGCAGCTTTGATGTCCCGCTGTAAGGACTCCAACTGGTTTACTCAGCTTCCCTGGGTTCTCCTGGGACTAAGGACCACTCCTAAAGATGGCCTGGATGTCTCAGCAGCTGAAATGGTGTATGGCGACCCGTTGGTCGTCCCTGCCGAATTCTTTCCTTTTGCAACCTCCTCTGACGATCTCCAGCGCATATGTCACGTCGTGGGAAAATTTACTCCATGCCACCACTTACAAGCCCCCAGTGAAGCATCACATACCGACAGACTTGCACTCTGCAACGCACGTCTTCCTACGCAACAACACTAGAAAGCCATCGCTTACGCGCTCTTGCACGGGCCCTTTCCTTGTGATCTGATGCAACCCGAAAGCATTCCTACTAAACACTCGTGGCAAAGAAGACTAGGTCTCCATTGATCATCTAAAACCTGCTTATCTCCTGCTAGATGACCCGCCTGCAGTTCGCCTCACTAGATCAGGGCGCCCCATTTCACATGTAGAGTACGTAATTTTTAGGGGGGAGCCATGTACCACCCGTGTGTCACACGATCGTACATAGTAACGACATTTCTCTTTTTTGTATATATTATCCTTTGTACCTTCGCTCTCCCCTCGCACTGACAGCGACTTGTATCAACCTGTCTGCTCTTCTTTTGTTAACTGTTAACAGAACCAGTTGCTGGTTGGACATGAAACAGCCTGTTGTATTTTGTGACCTTCTTGCCTGGGCTTGGTGTGTATATAAACTCGATGTTCTGTAATAAACTCACTCAGTTGCTTTCATCTCCCCTTTTGAGTCAAAACCTACTCTTGGCCCGTCACAGATTCAACCCCCAGATTAGGAAGATTATTCCTCAATCTGATCCCGGCTAGCTGGATTAAACCTTCTAGATTACTGTGTGTATTGAGCCTTATGATAGAGAAGACAAGACTTAGAATTAATTAAATACCTAGTACTACGTAAAAGATGGCACAGTCTGGAAGATCTGAATACAAAAGATGGTCACAATTATAAGAAATCCGATAAATCATGAACAGTAAACTAATTGAACGACGGTGACAGAGATTAATATCCAGATCATGGATAAGAAATTTAATAAATAGCAAGATTTTGCCCAGCAAATTAAGATGAGAGTCAGCTGCGTAAGACCAGACAGGAGAACAATACTTGGAACATGGTAGAATGAAAGAATTAAAAAAAAAAAAAAAAAACTTTAAGAAGAAAGAGATCAAATGCATTTCTCAAAAGTAAATTAGCAATCAAGAATCACTTTTACAATTCCAAATGAGTTGTATATAACTACTCATTGCAATCTATGGATTCATAATCAACAAAGTCAAAGTTAGTGTTAAAATCAAGGTCAACCATATGAATTTCCTAACCACAATCAAGGGATTTCTATGCAGCATTGTAAATTATAAGAAAGGCATCACAAGATTCAAATCCCTGTCAAAAGTCAAACTGCAAACTAAGGAACAAATGATTACCTTTAGCATACTTGCATAGACGTTCTACCAAAAGACGTCCCAAATATTTTGATGCTATGGGAAGTAATCAGCAGGGTTAGAGCTATCACACAGAGTTTTACATAATGAAGTAACATTACCAATTCTCGAACAGGTGTAAAAATAACCTCTTGTCACGAACTTGCAAAAAATTAAAGGCAACTTAGGAGTTAAAGGCAACTTAGGAGCTAAGGAATCGGCTTTCTTTATAAAAACAAGGATAAAATACTATTTGGGTCTACACCTTAATAAGCATCAAGGTCCAGCAAGTCTCTTTTAATTTCAAGGGACTTAAAAACTAAAAATGTTACTTTAGCTTCATGATAAA
This sequence comes from Palaemon carinicauda, assembly GCF_036898095.1. Classification (NCBI taxonomy): domain Eukaryota; kingdom Metazoa; phylum Arthropoda; class Malacostraca; order Decapoda; family Palaemonidae; genus Palaemon; species Palaemon carinicauda. Next base: position 96,584,141 of record NC_090737.1, on the reverse strand, counting down.
AGGAATAAGGAAGATAAGTGTCTCTCATTACTCTGCGACTTGTCAAACACACCAGCGAAAAGGACTGCCTTTTCCTTTGACAGGGAGTGACAGAGCCATCTGCTTTGAGGAAATAAAAAAATATTAAGTTTACACCAAAGAGTGCAGATTTAAGGGTAGCCCACCATATATGTTCCTGGATTGTACCAGAAAGTGTTTCTTTTATGGTCAAATTGTATTCCATTCCAGTTGAAGCATAAACACTAAGTAACAGCTCTTAGGTAAATATTATTATCCCAAGTCCTATCTGATTTGTTACCTTTCCAAATATAATAATCCTCCTGTTCCTCAAAATAAGCACATCTACAATTATTATTGAATTAGATTTGTCCTCCATTCGATATTCTAACACGTGATAAGGGATATGCCTATCAATAATATTGACCAGAATCTCATTAAAGAGAACAACAGGTTCAACCCTTTTATATAATCATGACCAATTCAAATACAAGAGATCACTGAAAATGCCATTCCAGACTTCTTGAGATATATATCTTACATGAGTATGACACATCAGGGACAGGCTGCCCAGTCTTAATTGCTATAAAAAAAAAAAAAAAAAAAAAAAAAAGATAGCCTTGTAGCACCACAGGAGTCTGTGTATACCAGTCCGGCGGAATCATAGAAATGTGTGTCCATGAAGTTACCAGACTTGTGAGAAGCCTCACTCACTTATGATTTTCTCAACGCCTGATTTTCAGGTAAAAATCCAAATCTCTTAAGCCATGGTGAACAATAGGAGAAACAGAATTTCACCACTCCCTGTGGTGTACATTGAAATGGCAAACAAGCACAAAATCAACCTTATCATCATCTACCTGTGTCTTAGCCATAGTAGTAAGAACACACTCAAATACAGAATCATCAATATCTGGATTCTGATAAATGAAACAAAAATAAAAGTAGTTATATCTGCCACAAATTTTCATGACCTGAATCTCATGACATCTTCATTCACAGAACTACTTAAGAAAAGCAGGGTACTTAAATAATAATATACACTGCCATTCCCTTTGCACTAAGAATGGCATCCCCTCTCAGAATTAATGGTCTCTTATAGCATAGAATAAGTAGCTGAGACAAGTGTCTCATTTGAGAAACAAAAGTCTCTAAGCGGAGAAGCGTTTGCCTAGTTCTAGTATGCCAAAGTCTAGTTTTACATTAAGGGAGTGACTTGCTCAAGCAATAAAGCAGACTATGCTCGCGGTGATCCCTGAGGAAACGTTCTGAGAAATCTCAAATTAGCTTCTCTAACGGGTCACGCCAATAGCAAACGACACCCTAAAAACATAACTCCTGGAGCAGTACTCGCTATCTCCAGCCACTCATATAGCCAAGCTTTTTAAGCTCTCTCAAATACTGTTGAGGCCCAGGGGCCCAAAGGCTTTACTCGCCCTTCGGGAAATGACAAGTATTACTCCCCAGCAACCTGCCGCACACGGCTCTACTCGTGAAGTGAATCTATTTCGTAACCTTTGGGTATGGTGCCTATCTGAACCTGTACATGCTACCTTCCCGATATCAATTTTTGCCCATGAAAGACAGGATGACCAAAGTCGATGCCCTTATGGATAGCCACTTCACCACCTTCGAGACCTCCATCAACGTCTCCACTTCTGACAAAGAGGACAACTATTCAACATCCACCGAAGCTGACGTGAATGCAGCAGGACACAGACGCCCACCCCATAACATGCAGGAGTGGAAAATAAGCCGCCATCCACCCACATATACCACCCCTCACTTATACCCCAACCAACGACCTCTCCAGCCACTTAATGATACCAATTGGCAGCAGTTATGCTACTACCACTCCAGATTTGGGGCTGCTGCGAAGAAATGTGCAAACGGTTTTCAAAGGGGAAAAAACATGCGAGTAGGCCATCTCTTGTGGCTGTGGCCTCCTCTGTCACTAATCTTTTCCTTTCACATGATGCAGGTACAGGCATGTAATTTTTGGTAGACACGGGGGTTTACTGTTCTCTTCTGCCTAGGCCACTCTCCTGGACACAACGTAGTCTGTCCAATCTGCCGACATCCACCTGGTAGCTGCCAACGGATCTGCAATACCCACCCACAGTTATGAAACCCTCCCATTATCGTTTGTAAGCAACAAATGTAATTGGAAGTTCCTTGTTGTTAACGTCACATTGCCAATCCTTAGTGCAGATTTCCTCTCACCGACGGTTAGTCAACACGAATTCATACTTGGTGACACCTCTCCAACTTGCCCCCTCTGACCTCACTCGTCACATCATCGCACTCACGGATGCCTACATCCACCTTCTCCCGTCGTACCCACAAGTTTTCCATCCAGAACTTCGTCAAATGACCAGGGTTTCTGCCAAACATGGTATTTATCACCTTACCAAGATGATGGGTCCCCAAGTGTTTACCAGATTCAGGCGTCTGGCACCAGATTGTTTAGCAGCTGCTAAACAAATATTCGACAAAATGGAAGAAATGGGCCATTTTAAAAAGGCCTCAACACCGTTACACATAGTACTGAAGAAAGATGGTTTTCTGAGTCCATTTGGGAAATACAGGCGCCTGAACATGCAAACAACGAAATCACCATCCCTACCCAAACATTGCCGACGGGATCTCCTACTTGCGCATAGCGAAGGTTTTCTTTATGTTCGACCTCCTGAAGGGGTATTATCAGAAGCTGATAAACACCAAAGACATCCCCGAAAGTACCATCATCAGCTCCTTTGGAACTTACACCTTCAATTAATCTTGTTTTGGCCTTTTCCCCTCCTGTCTACGTTACATGGACGTCATACTTGTGTTCTCTTCCTCCAATGAGGAACACTTCTATCACTAACGCATTGTATGCGACCGCCTACAATAGAAAGGCCTTGTAGTCCGGTATGACAAGTGTACCTTTGGCACCAACGAAGTACCGTTTTTAGGGCACCGCATCACTCCCGAAGGAGTCCACCCCCTCCCTGAGGAGGTAGCAAGAATTCTTGGGCATGATAAACTAATACCCCCTTTTCCTGCTAGCCATCGTCGCCACTCTTGCCCCTCTTTATGCCCCCCTCAAGGGCAAGCCAAAAGACCTGAAGTTGGGTCCCCTTCAAGAAGCGACTTTCTGCAATGCAAAGAATGCCCTATCAATGGCTGCTGATCTCACTTTTCCCGTGCCAAATATACTTCTCCTCTCCACTGATGCCAGCGACATCGCTATTGATGCAGTACTTGAGCAAATGGTCAATGGCTCGCCTGCCCACTGGCCTTCTTCAGTAGAAAACTCTGCCTTTGACTGAGAATTGCTGGTGGTGCACATGGCTGTCCACCACTTTCGCCACTTCTTGAAAGGTACGGTCTTCGTCATTCACATAGACCACATGCCTCTGGTGCATGTCTTACTCGACAGTCTGACACCTGGTCTGCCCGTCAATGGCAACATCTCTCTCCTGTGGCTGAATACCGTTGCACCCTTCAGCACGTCCCTGGGAAAATTAATCCCGTTGTCAATACTCTGTCAAGAAACATATTGGCTGCCATTCACTTGGGATTAGATTACAATGCCTTGGTAGAAGCACAACAAAAGGATCCAGAGTACCTAGCATGTAGGACATCCTGCACATCACTCAGTTGGGAAGACATCTCCCTCAACTACTCCAACACCACTCTCCGCTGTGACATCAGTACTGGTAGTCCTAGACTGTAGAAACCTGCTCCCATGAGCCAACAGGCGTTTGATTTCATTCATGGCCTTTCACATCCCTCGTGCCGGTCTACTGCACGGCTACTAAAGACAAAGTTCATTTGACACAGCATTACTAAGGATGCCAAACATAAAAGTTCATCGAGACACGTATTCAGGAGTGAAAACCTTTCCTCAACCTCAGTTTCACTTTGCCCACATTAATGTTGTCATAGTAGGTCCCCTACCAACACCATAGGAACATCATTGCCTGTTTACTGTTATCAACCGCTCCACTCATTGGCCTGGAGTCATTCCCATGAAAACTGCAACATCTGCCTTACTCTCAAGATGGATGGCAAAAATCGGTATCCATGAGCATATTACTTCTGTCAGGGGTACCACTTTCACCTCTCAATTGCAGATATCATAAGTAAATCTCCCGGGAATCACCCTACATCAGACAATCGCCTACGACCCTGCTGCCAACTGAATAGTTGAATGTTTTCATCGCACCTTCAAAGCAGCTTTGATATCCCGCTGCAAGAATTCCAACTGGTTTATCCATTTTATCTGGGTTTTCCTGGGACTAAGGATCCCCCCTAAAGGTACCCTGGATATCTCGGAAGCTGAAATGGTGTATGGTGACTCGTTGGTCATTCCTGCTGATTTTTTCCTGTCTGCAAGCTCCTTCAACAATCTCCAGTGCCTATGTCATGCTGTGGGAAAATTTACTCCATGCCACCAGACTAACAAGCCCCCAGCTAAGCAATACATACCAGCAGATTGGCACTCAGCAACACACGTATTCGTGTTTAACAACACTAGCAAGCCAAAGCTAACATCCCTTAACGGATCCATCACAATCTGAAGGCTTTCTTTCGCAACATTCGTCGTAAAGAAGACTGGATCTCCATTGAGCACCTAAAACCTGCGCATCTCCTGCAAGATGACCCGCCTACAGTATGCCTCTCAAGAGTAGGGTGCCCCATTTCACATATAGTCCTGTGTCTTTTTTACGGAGGAAAGCCATGTACCGCATGTGTTTTACACACGTTCAGGAACTGTAGAGGTATTTTCTTTCCACTGTACACCTCATTATCAACACAACTTATTTAAGCCTGTATGTTCATGAATTATTTTGTTAGAATTTTTGCGAACTTCCTGTCCTGAACAGCTGCATTCACCTTGCCTCTCAGTTACAGCCTAACGGCTCTCTCTCGCAGAGCAAGGTTTCTAATATTGCCATGTAGTCCATGAATATTGCAATACATAAGATGATACTAGCAAAGTCTAGGATGCAATGGTCCTGGATTTTGCTCAATATATACAGACATAATAAGAATCATAAACTATAAAAAGTCCCATACCTGAAAACATACTTTACAATAATGATAACAAAAACAATATGCGCACGTATACAATATATACGGAGAAAATGAAAATGCAACTCTTACAAATAGACTAAAGAAAAAAACGTCGGATAAAATTGGTCAAAATAGGGGAGCCAACACACGATGCAAGGCTTATTTATACCTCCGGGATTGAAACTTTAATTGAAGGAAAGACATTAATAATGTTAAAAATGAATACCATAGAGGAAGATAAAAGAACAAACCTTAGATCCAATGTTGTACTATCAGGCCTTCAAGAGTACCCAATAACTCTTTCTAGCGGTAGTATCTTATTGTGTCGTTGGTATGTGTGCGTGTATGTATGTTTGTTTGTAAGTTTCACAATCATAGAAATATTTCTTAAATTTATTCTGGGGTCAGACGTCCTCTTCAGGCATTCGATGTAACCCAAATCGTTAACAACGATTCATGGAAATGAAAACTCTCGGTGCACAGGTCGAGAACGGTAATCACAGGTACAACTGAGATAATGGTAATGGGTGTAATTACAGTTTTAAACAAAGAGACGTTAATCAGAAGATTCGTAGTGGAATATGTTGAGGATTGCTTTTATGCAAATGAACCGTCCGCTGCGCTGTATGGTTAAGGGCGATTTCGTTAGTGGTTTTTATTCACATGAACAAAGAAACGTTTATACATAATGAATAAACACACACATACACACATTATATATATATATATATATATATATATATATATATATATATATATATATATATATATATATATATATATACATGCTGGTATTATAATTTAGCCTGTTATTTTTTTAGTCAATTTCAGCTTCAGTAGCAAAAATAAAACTCCTTTGTCGGCAAATCAAGTTAGCATAATGTGTATCCAGGGGAAGTAATATCAGTGTAAACACAATATTGGTGTGTATTGAATCCACATAAAACATTACGGTTTAAAAATCAATATGTACAACGAGAACTACTGAAAATATAAAAGAGTTATAAAAACTATAAACTTATGATGAACTAACTATTGCAAGCACACATTACCAATGAAGCTAACGAGAACATTATTTGTACGTTTACCAACATCGCATCTCTCCTTTGTCATCTAGGTCCAGGATTTCAACTTCATAGCTTCCTTTTTCGGCCTTTGTCAATTTGCTGACAGGAACTATTTGAATACCAGTTGGTTCCAATTAATCATGAGCTGAGGGGAAATCTTGGATTTTTGTACAATTTCCCATATTCAATATTAAAAAAATTGTTTTTGTTGATTCAAAATCTTTTGCCATAGCCTTGGTTCTTGTATTTGCCCTGCGTTTTACCATGTTTATATGTTTTAACAAAAAAACTGCCCGGTCTCTGATTAGCATGATATGACCCCCAATTTCAAACAACAACAAAGTTCTGTCCTCTGCTAGAATGATCCCTTTAGCAAGAGTTTTTATTATTCTAGAATTAATTACGCCAATACAGGTTTTGGTTTTAAAGTAGTTTATTAACTTTTGAACGTATAGTCCAGTCATTTTTCGTTTTCGGCACTTAGCTTTTCGATAAAAATCTTTTAAATTTTCAACAGCAGTTCTTTTAAGGTACATTTCTTTGAAGTGTTACAGTGTTTTCAGAGTGCCATTCTCAAGAGGTTAAATTTCCTATTTTCACACATACTTCCGGAGATAAAACATTGTATTTCCTACTTTTTCTACACTCTTCCGGAGTACGTCAGAGTAAAGCACACGTAGTTCTTCATTACACAAATCACTCAGATGTTGAAGCAGTGGCATCCACTTGCAGGAATAACTGTTTTTGATTTAGTTTGAAATAGTTTAGTATCGGCAGTTTTTATTCACGAATGTACGTACACAAAAAAAGCAAGTCCATCTACTTCGCAGTCAGTGGGCAAACTGACCAAGAGTGCGTGCATTTGAACAAGCGGGTTTCTCGAATGAACTGTCTCAAACAGTAGGGATGTTTGGAAATGTTAAGAAGCCACAAAATATTGTTTAATTTTTCGTGCGTTTGATTTTCGCACTTTCAAAGTGGTGGCGAAATATGCCAGTTTTAAACATAGGCCAAAATACTGTATCCAAAAGCACGGTATATTCCCGGTACACATTTTAAGGATAGTGCGGCTTACCTCCAGAAAAGTACGGTCTTGTGGTCTCTCAGCAACTCTTCATGAGTAGCCCAAGTTTACTGGTGCCTAACCTTTTTCATTGGCCACAGTAGATTGGCCCTCATATGGGTAGATGTGGGAGGCATCCAGAAAGGTACATGGAGACCTATAAAACGTGAGCAGCGAGCTTCACCATTTAGCTACGGCATCCACATTGGCTATTTATACACTTAACTGTTTGATTTTAAGTTTATATAATCCTTACTTACACGCATTAGCATAAAAGATATCTTCCTTTCATGTCAAGGCTGGCATAAGTCGGGAGAGAGAGAGAGAGAGAGAGAGAGAGAGAGAGAGAGAGAGAGAGAGAGAGAGAGAGAGAGAGAGAGATATGACATTTTATTGACACCTGTTGAAAACTAAATGATAAAAAAATATATATAAAATTCAAAAGTTTCATCTACCCGATTTGATCTACCTGGCGTAACAAAATAAAATAACCAACGTGCTTATATTTTTAATCAATAGGTCAAGAAATTCTATATTTAACACCATTAATGGGAGATGAGATAGCGTGACAGGTGATACACAGCCCCCCCACCCCCAAGTACGAAAGTGACGTCTCTCTTCATAATATTCAACTTCTGGGTCCAACGAGGATCCAACTCACTTTAATATGAGATGAGATGGCTTGACAGGTAGGACGTCGATATATGAAAAGAGTAATTAGATGTCTAAAAAGCTGTGTATTTTACTATCTGGTTCAGCCACAGTCAATGAGTCAAGCTATAAAGTTTGGCTTGGTCATCGGAACAACTAGGTGTATTTCTTTAGAAGACTTTGAGGTAATAAATTAGTTATATCTTACTTCAAAGTCTATACACATATTTCATTTATTGAGATTTTATTCACAATTACGTTCATCTCTGATTTATTCTATATTATTATTTTACCTTTCTTTCTTGTATAGAAGCTTGGTATGGAAGTTTGCGACCTTTTAACTCGACTCGTTCTGTCAGAATGTGTAGTCTTTATGAAAAACGTCTGTATACAAAAACCCCGGGAATTAAAATTTTTCTGTTTGTGTGCATAACAATGATAGTCTAACGCAAATGAACTCAACAATTAGATTTGACTTTTTTCCCAGACGGGTCCAAACTTTTGACACCACTCAATGCTCTCTCTCTCTCTCTCTCTCTCTCTCTCTCTCTCTCTCTCTCTCTCTCTCTCTCTCTCTCTATATATATATATATATATATATACATGTATGTATGTGTGTGTATGTAGATTTTGACACCATTAACTCCTTAAGTATGAAGAAAGAACCTACCGAAGTCAGAGCCTCGGGTGGTAGGCTTCAATACGTCCTGGGAGGTCGTGAATTACAGTCTTAAGCCTGGCTGACACTGGCACGCATCTGTGGCACGCATTTGTCGTGGCAAGTCGTGACACTTTTGTGGCACGCACTGGGAGGTTCCCGCACTGTTCACAACAAGTTCACGCATAGTTCACGCATAGTTCACGACGAGTTCACGACAAGTTCACAACATTGGCACGAACTGCCATGACGAGTTCACGACAAGTTCACGACACGTTCACGCATAGTTTTCGCACATCTCGCATTGGCACGATGAGTTCACGCCAGTTCACGACTTGGCCACGCCATATAAAAACGGGGCTTCTCCAACCCGAGGACATTCTTGGATTGGCTTCGGAAGAGACAACAATAATAATAATAATAATAATAATAATAATAATGATAATAATAATAATAAAAATAATAATAATAATAATAATAATAATAAAAATAATAATAATAATAATAATAATAATAATAATATTATTAATTATAGTATTATTAATCATAATAATAATAATAATAATACTAATAATAATAATGATAATAATAATAATAAAAATAATAATAATAATAATAATAATAAATTTAATTATAATATTATTAATTATAATAATAATAATAATAATAATAATAATAATGAAAATGATAATTTTAATAATAATAATAATAATGATGATAATAATAATTTTGATAATAATAATAATAA
>NC_090737.1:96564893-96569893 GCF_036898095.1 Palaemon carinicauda | reverse complement strand
TGCACCGCCAGCAATTCACAGTCGAAGGTAGAGTAGCTAGATTCCGCCTTGAACAGTTTTGTACTGAAGGAGACCAGTGGGTGGAGCGAGCCGTTGACCACCTGCTCGAGTGCTGCACCAAGATCAACATTGCTGGCATTGGTGGAGAGATGGAGAGGTGCTTGTGGCAAAGGAAAAGTGAGAGCAGTAGCAGTTGATAGGGCATTCTTTACATTACAGAAGGCCGCTTCTTGAAGGGGACCCCACTTCAGGTCTTTTGGCTTGCCCTTGAGGAAGGCGTAGAGGGGGGCAAGAGTGGCAGCGATGGCTGACAGTAAACGGTGGTAATAGTTGATCATGCCCAAGAATTCTTGCAGTGCTTTGACGGTCAAAGGTGTGCGGAAGTACTGAACGGCTGCTACTTCTCAGGGAAGGGGTGGAACCCTCCGGAAGTGATGCGGTACCCTAAGAATAATTCGTTGGTGTCAAAGATACACTTGTTGTACCGGACTACAAGGCCGTTCTATTGGAGGTGGTCAGGCACGATGCATAGGTCATGGAGATGTTTCTCTTTGGAGAAAAGAGAACACAATTGTGTCGTCCACACAACCTATACAGAAGGGGAGATCTTCATCTACGAGTCGTTAAAAAGTGGCCCCAGCATTACGAAGACCAAAACAGGAGTATTTGAAGGTGTATGTACCGAAGGGAGTGTTGATGGGAGTCTTTAAGATGTTTTCTAGCTTCATGGGCACCTAATGATACACCTTCAGGAGGTTGAGTGTGCAGAAAACCTTCGCTTTGTGGAACTATTAGGTCACTTCGGCGATGTCTGGGAGGGGGTAGGGATCCGGTTCTGTCTGTGTTCAGGGGCCTGTAATCCCCATACGAATGCAGAGAGCCATCTTTCTTTAGGATGATGTGTAAGGGTGATGACCATGGGCTTGAGGCCTTTTGGCAAAGGCCCATTTCTTCCATTTTGGCAACTGTTTGCTTAGTGGCTGCCAAATGATCCAGTGCCAGACGCCTGAATTTGGTGAATACTGGAGGCCCCGTGGTGATAAACACTGTGTTTGGTGGGAACTGTGGGTATTTAAAGAAGGTGCGGACGGAAAACTAATGGGTACCATGTGAGGAGGTGGGCATAGGCCTCTATGGTACCCATAGAGGCCTATGCCCACCACCTCACATCGTGAAGAACGAGGTCGGAGGGGACGGGTTGGAGAGGTGTTGAGGAGTATGAATCCGTGTTGACTAACCGTTGGTGAGCTGCATCAACCAGGAGGTTGAAATATGAGAGGAAATCATCGAGGATTGGGAATGTGACGTCAGCAAAGAGAAACTTCCAAATATATTTGGCGCTTCCAAACGATAATGTGGTTTCATAGCTGTGGGTGGGTATAATAGATCCATCGGCAGCTACCAGATGGACGTCAGCAGAATTAGACAGTCTACCTCATGTCCTGGAGAAAGACCTGGGTAGAAGAGAATGGCAGGCCCCTGTGTCTACCAAAAATCGCATGCCTGTACCGCCATCATGTAAAAAGAAAAGATTAGTGGTAGAAGGTCACTGCCGCAAGCGATGGCCTACATACACATATTTTGGCCTCTGACAACCATTCGTAAATTTCTTCGCAGCAGCCCAGAATTTGGAGGGGTAGTAGCATAACTACGGCCGATGGGCGTCATTAAGTGGCTGGAGAGGTCATTGGTTGGGGCGTAAGTGAGGGGTGGTAAATGTGGGTAGTAGGCGGCTTGTCACCGATACGGAATGTCATGGGGTGGGTGTCTGTGTCCTACCACATTCACGCCAGCTTCAGTCAATGTTGAATAGTTGTCCACTTCGTCAGGTGTGCAGGCATTGATGGAGGCCTTGAAGGTGAAATGGCTGTTTATAAGGGCGTTCGGGTAAGTTTCGTATCCAAAGGGGACAAAGGAGGTTCACCTCAGGAGGAGATCCATCTACAGCAGGTTGCAGGTAAGCAATACTGGTTATTTCCCTGAGGGTGAGCGAAGCCTTTTGGTTTCCCATGGTGGTTGAGAGAGCTGAAAAAGTTTGGCTATGTGGGTGGATGGCAATTGTGAGTACTGTTTCAGGAGGTATTTTTTTTAGGGTATTGTATACTTTTAGGGTGTCCCCTTGCTCACAAAGCCCAAAGCCAATCGGGGATTTCGGGAAAGTGTCCTTAGGGATCACCATGAGAGCATAATCTGCTTTGGTAATTGACTGAGTCACACCCTTGATACAAGATTGAACTTCAGAACACTGGAATCAGGAGAATGCTTCTACACTTGTGAAGGTGGCAGTTACATTGAGGCGGTATGTGCCGAAGAAGCATGTTTGATGGGCGGCATCTTCAAACAGTAGGGCACAGCAGTGAGGGTGCAGGGGGAGGGAGCGGACACTCCTTTAGTCACCAATGTGCAGAGACACTGCTTAGGTGATAACTGAGAGGCAAGGTGAATACAACTAAAGTCTATTAAACAAGCATCGAGTTTATGTACAACCATATGCGAGCAAGAACGTCACAAAAATTCAAACATGAAAAAACATGAACTAGCACGATAACACAAGTTGGTCTATAACAGTGAAGGGAAAAGCGAGGATAAGATGAAAAATAAAAAATGTTGCAGTGTACGAGCGTGTATGAAATATGTGCGGTGCAATGCCTTGGAATGAGAGAGAGAGAGAGAGCTGGGTTCCCCTGCAGTATGGGACCAGAAAAGCAGCCTTTAAAAAAAGTACAAACATTTTCTGGTCACGTGACTATAACTCCTAAAAGTTATTATTAAACACTAATGTACCTGACCAGTCAAAAATGATATATAAATATTTAGATAGATATGCACACACACTCACAAGTACACAGATTCAACCCTTCCCATCCTCTCCCCCTTTCCTAACTCTAACCCCTTATTTCGGCATTTCGTTAGAGTGTTGTTTTCGTGTGTACAGTACCTCTCAGGGTAACCACCATATCACCCGGGTATGACTACTCCCTCTTTCCTTGGCATGGCTGGAAACACACACACACACACACACACACACACACATATATATATATATATATATATATATATATATATATATATATATATATAATAGCCAGACAATTCCTCTTTATTATACTATATAGGGGAGATCCCACAAAAATGGACATATCTCGTGAATTAATTGGCTTAGAAAGCTCATCGATCTCTCAAATTGTTCAGTAGGAAAGCCAAAAGGATTTCTATCTAACACCTGGAGTTGAAGAAAATCAGCTAATTAGGGCCACTTAATGTAATTTTACGCCCAAATGTAGCTATGGAGATAGACAGTCGGTAACATGCATATCATTAAGTGTTTGGAGTTGGATTTAGGCATTTGGTAGTCTTTTAGAATGATGGTGCCAGAGATTAAGATCTAGGCCAGGAAAAAAAAATAATAAACCGGAAGTTCTTGTCCAACAAATTAAGATGAGATTCAGGATTGCTCAAGTGTCAAAATAACCCCTGGTCTAGTGGTTATACCTCCGCAAAGTTATTTTCGAAAAACTGTGATATCTCGAGAAATACATGTCCTAGAAGGATCATCAACCACTCAAATTGCTCGTTAGGTGAATGTGGTAAAATTAGGACGTTTTGAGGAATTGAGTCGATACCAAGTAATTAATTAGACTAATTATTGACTAATTAAGGTGCATATACCATAATTTTATCGAATCATTTTGGTTTCATGGATCGTGGTCTGTGTTTTCTCAAAAATTTGGAGAAAGATCAATTAACATTAACAGCACTTTTTTTCAGAGCGGGATTGGATTTCCATCAAACATGGCGGTTCCTTCTGTGACCTAGTCAAAGGAGGGGTTGACAACTTGCAGAGTTTTCTGTATGTGAGGTAGACGCGATGAACTATTAAGGCATGTATAGCTTCCTTAATGACTGTTCTCGTAACTCTTGAATATTTCAAAGCTAGTTCTTATTTTCCATTCAAATGGTAAATAATGGGCAAAATTACAGTTTCAGCCAAACTCTGATATCCAATGTAAAAAAAGAAAATATATATCTTTTGAAGCTTAAATCGTGTGTTTCAATGAATTTGACTTTTATATCTACGCAAATAATCAGATTTTGAGATGAACAGCCACCCTTAATAACTTCAATGAGGGGTTCCGCGGTGGGAAATCGGGGTTTTTGGGTAGGAGAATTCAGAAATCACACAAAATAGAAGAAGCTGTTTAACATAAACACACTAAAAACTAACCTAGGAGAAAATTTATAATATAAAAGAAATGGTCTAATCTAAACACACCCACCTAATCTAGCCTAGAAGAAACTGTATAACATAAGAGAAACTCTAACTTAAACACACCCACTTAACCTAACCTAGGAGAAACCATATAACATAAGAGAAACTTTCTAACCTAAACACCCCCCTCAACTACTCTAGGAGAAAATGTGTAAAATTTGAGAAAATGTCCAACCTGACCTAACCTAGGGGTAATGTATTCGCCTAGCATTTGCATGGCAGCAGATTGATCCCAGCACGGGACTATGAGTTTAAGCTATTTACCGGGGAGGCCGTTGTTATGGTTGGGCACCACAGTGGGGGGTTAGGCTTGCTTTGCTGACGTTTTGGTGATCATCTATTCTGATGAAACTGGAATTGAAACCAGACACCTATAACCTTTAAACACACCCTCCTAACCTAACCTAGGAGAAAACATTTAGAATAAGAGAAGCTGTCTAACTTAAACATACCAACCTAACCTAACCAAGGAGAAAACGTCTAACATAAGTAAAATTGTCTAACCTAAATAGACCCACCTAACCTAACTTAGGGGTTGGGCCTACTTACTTAGGTCCCCTTTCCCCTTACCTCACTAAACAAGGTGGGAAACTCCTCTACAAAGCAAAATACATCTTTTGGTTAGCCACTTCACTTACCTTAAATACAATCAGAAGTTGCAGACGTGGAAGGTTGGAATCCATTGTCATGTGCAATGAAACGTCCAATAACCTCAAAATATGAAAAGCAA
>NC_090737.1:96557393-96559893 GCF_036898095.1 Palaemon carinicauda | reverse complement strand
TGTCTGTTGGCTTTTATTAATTTTGTGATTGAAAAAGCAGCAGCGTTTGACCAAATGCCTCTTCCTCTTAGCACAACTGCAGCCCTTTTTTATTTCGAGCTCATTGTTAAGGTTTTGGTTGATGTTCCTTGAGGTTTACACAACAGTTAAAGGGAGACATTTTATTTCGACCAAAAGTTAAATAATGGCTATAGTTTCTGGCCCACTTTCATAGTTAGACAGTTTGTTAGAAAAGAACTCCTCTACCAACACTTATTTACAAACCAGTTTCGGAAACAATTACCTTTCAACATAATCGGAAGCAAATTAATTCTAAATATAAAACCACTTATAAGTTATACATTTAGTAACTAGATATAAATAACATGCTCTCTCTCTCTCTCTCTCTCTCTCTCTCTCTCTCTCTCTCTCTCTCTCTCTCTCTCTCTCTCTCTCTCTCTCTCTTCTTGAAATGATGGGTTTTGGCCAATTAATGTATTTGGTATCAATTGCATCAGTATATAATTTCAGTTACTGTAACGACAGAATCTATTTTTGAAACAGAAATTCCGCAGTAGCTTATGAATATTTGGATTTATAAGAAAATTCGTTACCTAAACTATGCATGGTTTGACTACAAGTAGTTCACTGTCTCTACTACTTTATACCCTCCGAACAACGTCATCCCCCTCCTTTTTCCCAACCTCTCTTCCTCCATCTCAGGTCTCCTTTGTCAGTCTCAGGAGATAAACGGTAACGCGTCGTGATATAATTCTACACAATTTACCTTCTCTAAAGCGTTTTATATAATGAGATGTAAACCTCCTAAACCGATTTAACTTTGCAAATTGCTCACATTTATTTCTTATATACGCATTTCTGTTTTAAATGAAATACGTATGCAAATATACGTTAACTAGTAAGGAGACTGCACCAATAAGGTTCGTCTTTGAAAACAGAATTCATTCATATTTCTATCAGCTAATAGTACTACTATTACATAACCAAAGGCTTCGTTGTCATTTACAATACCGCGTGAACTCAAAGGGTAGAAAGAAACTTTACCCCGACTGTACAACCTAAGATCATAAATTTTGAGCTACCCTTAAATCTGCATTCTTTGGTATAAACTTGAAAGTTCCTCATTTGCTTAAAAGCAGATGGCTCCGTCTGCTGCTAAACTGCTGCTTAACTCTCACTGTCCAAAGGAAAAGACAACCCTTTTGTCAGATATGTTTGGCAGTAAGTAGAGATTTCTTCTTTTCCTTAAGATAAACTAAATAGTTTAGCTTTTCGGTTCCGTGTTATTAAAAACTCAATGCTTATGGTGGTGCAGACCCAAATGGTATTTTCCCTTTGTTTTTTTTTATAATGACAGCTGATTTACTAGAACCTAAGTTCTCTGTTACTTTTCTGAGATTAGCAATAAGAGATTTATTTTGTACTCTTCAACGCTGAAGAATTTATAATGTTACTTCATTAAATTATCTAAAGTTTTTGAACATCTTTTGGCAAATCTTCTAAATAGGTATGCTAAAGGTAATCATCTCTGCCATAGTTTGCAGTTCGACATTTGCAAAGGCCTTAAAGCATATAGTGCTCTTCTTACAATTTCCAATATTGAACAAAAATCCCTTGACTGTGGTCAGGAAGTTCAAATGACTGGCCTTGATCTTATTGCTGCCTTTGACCGTGCTAATCGAGAGGCCCTTGTTTTCAAACTTAAATAGATCGGGCTAGGTGGACCTTTTTAAACATAATGACTGAATTCTTAAGAAATAGACTGAAAGAATAATTGTTGATGGGCCCCATAGTGAGTATAGAAACATAATATTTGGCGCTCCTTGGAGTAGCGCTCTCGGCCCATTACTTTTCATACTATATACACATATGTGGTTTGGCCTAGAAAACAAGCGCGTTGCATATGAAGATGATACTACTCTCTTCACATCAATGCCATCTCCTGAATGTAGATCTGGGATTGCTGATTCCCTTCATAGAGAGCTAGTTGAAATTAGTGCATTGTGCAAATTGTGTGGGATGATGTTTAACAGTAATAATAATCAAAGTATGATTGTAAGTAGGTCAAGGACAGTGGCTCATCACCATTCAAATCTTTGTATTGACAACGTCTCCATATACAACTCATTTAAAATTCTAGGTGTGGTTCTTGATTGCACATTTACATCTTGATAAACACATCCAGTTTATTTATTCTTCAATTGCACAAATAATTGTCATATTGAGAAAGTCTTGAATTCATTAGTACCTAATCTATATGTTTTAATTGTTTAATTATACTGTTTTAAGTATTGTTATTCTATCTGTTCTTCAGATGCTGACTCTCATTTTAATTTGATGGACAAAAAACATACGGTCTATTAAATTTATTATTCCCTATCTGGATATTAATCTCTGCACATTCAGTCAGTTCTTTGTTCATGTTGCATATAGTTTTTCATAATTCTGATCATCCTTTACCTTAAGATCTTACCTGAACTCCTTATCCTGTACGTAGCTT
>NC_090737.1:96552393-96554893 GCF_036898095.1 Palaemon carinicauda | reverse complement strand
TAACTTGTGGGCACCAGTCGTGGTATAGCACTGTGAGAACTGATACACAATTTCTTGCCAACAGAGAAGCAAGCAAGTTTATCTATCTATCTATATCCCTATCTATCTATCGAAAAGGTCAGATATATATTATATCAAGCCAACTGAGAAACAAGCAAGATTATCTATTTATCTCCCTCTCTATCTATCGAAAAGTTCAGATATATCTTATGGGAATCAAATGGCAGCAGCATATAATAAATGTGGCAATTCGTGAGTTAGTAGGGGTGACCAATGTGAACGGTTAGATTATCAAGATGTAGATGGATGGGACATATTTTAAGAAGGGACGATGAGTTAGTCCAAGTTGTACCTTAATGGAATCCACTGGGCAGGAGAGGACGTGGTAGACCAAGAGAAACGTGGCTGATGATAATGTGAAGGGAGGTTGAATCTGAGAATTGGGTTGAAGTCAGAGAGATAGCACAGTAAAAAGACACACGGCGTGAATTCATTGAGGTTCTGTGCATCCCGTGGGTGCCAGAGGATTAAGTAAGTAAGTAAGTAAGTAAGTAAGTAAGTTATTAAGTAAATGAATAACTTTGGGTAAAAAAGTATATTGGGTGTAGGGGTGGCAGCCATAATGGCTAGAAATTAAGTCTTATATACATTAGCAACAAAACCAAAGCATGGCGCGAATAGCAATGGGTTAGTTTGATGCCTATAATGGCTGTTTGAGTATGGAACTAAAATCATTATCGTTTTTATATTTATATTTCTCATCTCTCCCTTGCAGTTTAAGCTGTCATATAATTTACGAGTCATATCGTTCACGACAGTCATGAAAGTGCTTTACGAGATGCCAGTTTTACTAGCAGTTAAATTCCCAAGAAAATGTCAAAACTGGTGATATGACAAGTGTTATCATATGTCATAACACACCATAAGTATTATGGCATGCTAAGTCTCGCGAGGTTATGATGAAGCGGTTGTTTCTGTACCCACTGTGGCTATTCAGGACACCCAATCAGGTTAAATAGCGCTGACAGAGACGATTAAGCTATAAAGATAATTATTTTACTACATGACTCATTACTTCTTAGTATCTCATGTAAGTCCCTTTGTGAGATATGTTAAAATTTTCATATATCTTTTTTACTGGTAGTAAGTTGGCTAAAGCCCCGGCTACCCATTGAGGTACTATCGCCAGAGAGTTATTGGGTATTTTGTCAGGCCATATAGTACTAAATTGGATCCCTCTCTGGTTACGGCTCATCTTCCCTATGCCTGCACATACACCAAATAGTCCGGCCTATTCTTTACACGTTCCCCTTGCAACACGAAGATAACCGAAAAATAATTTTTCACTCATGGGTATGTTAACTACTGAAACTAACTGTTCAGTGGCTCCTTTAATCTTGGTAATTGTAGAAGAGACGATTTAGCTATGGTAAGCAGCTCTTCTAAGAGAAGGGCATTACAAAATCAAACTATTGTTCTTTAGTCTTTGGTAGTGCCATAGCCTCTTTACCATGGTCTTGCACTGCTTTGGATTAGAGTTCTCTTGCTTGAGGGTACATTCAGGCACACTATTCTATTTGTTCCCTTATTTCCTTTACTAAATGGGTTATTTTCCTTGTTGGAGCCCTAGGGCTTATATCATACTGTTTTTTTTAAACTAGGGTTGTAACTTAGCAAATAATAGTAATACTAATAGTGACAGTGACTCTCTACTTAACGCTATTCTTTCATCTGGAGGAAAATTAAGCATTACTGAAGTTATCGTAGATGCTCTTATCTTACGAACATTGGTCCACGAATGTTCAGAATTTAAGAGGACAGCAGTTTGTAAAGTTGTATTTATTTTGAAAACATATTCATCTCAAATTCAAGAATCAAATTAAATAAATATCCTGTTTAGACATACAAAGAAAGACAGATATATAGATGGAGAATCGCTTTTATATTTCACCATTCGTCTTTATTGATATAAAAACATTCAACAAAGAATTAACGAAATTGATATAATTCTGTTTGGAGAGAGAGAGAGAGAGAGAGAGAGAGAGAGAGAGAGAGAGAGAGAGAGAGAGAGAGATCTTTTTCCTTTGAAGTAACATGCTGCTCCTCCAGGAAACGTCATCCTCCTCAGGCATTTCCACAGTTTAAAAGGATTAAAAGAAATATACACAAGACACTCCCGAAACGTCAGGAATATTATTATCAACAGAGAGAAGTCATGATGAAACCATCTAAACAAACATCCAAGAGAAAGAATGATAAAAGTTGAAGGTTACAGATGGCTTTCTTTCTTTCTTGAAGATATTCACGAGGTCAGTGCTTTTAACGTTGAGTTTATTATTATTATTATTATTATTATTATTATTATTATTATTATTATTATTATTATTATTATTATTATTATTATTAGGTAAGCTACAAACCTAGTTGGAAAAGCAGGATGCTATAAGCCTAAGGGCTCCAACAAGGAAAAAATAGCTCAGTGAGGAAAGGAAATAAGGAA
>NC_090737.1:96532393-96537393 GCF_036898095.1 Palaemon carinicauda | reverse complement strand
ATTATAGTACCGTTTCTTTTGATGGTACAGTTGGCTTCATTAATTCCGGTACACTTCACGGGAAGCTAAAGAGACGTCTGGCAGCTGAACCTTGTACAGGGTAACGCTGTGTTTAACCCCCCCCCCCCCAAAAAAAAAAAATAAAAAAATAATAAACTGATGGTAGCAGTATAACAAAGTTGCCGAGCTCCTAAACACGTGATAGAAAGCATTCTAATATTCTTATGGTGTTGGAAAATATTGTTAACCAAATACTTTTGATCACGCGTTCACAAATCTGACTTTGCTTCACAGGCAGTGTTGCCAACAGTTTCTCTTTTGCTAACTACAATCTTACCTTCTACAATGTTCAGCTGCCAGAAGTCTTCTTAGCTTTCCGTGAAGTATACCGGAATTAATGAGGCCAACTGTACAAGGTTCATTGTATATTCTATATTACATAAACATAAAAAGATTCTGTGATTTCAGACCGAAATAGTTAAGCATTGTCATTTTTCAACTACACATTAATTTATGAATTATAAATAAAAGTCGATGAACTTTATAATGTTTCAACAATGCACTGAAGTGTTATATAAAAAAAAAAAAAAAAACAACGAAAAATAATTGTATTTTGACAACTTTCATTTCTCCCGAGACTTTCCATGTTCCCCTGACCAAAATAGCTGTTGGACTTTAGTATCAAGGTACCTGGATACCTGCTTACTACTACTACTACTACTACTACTACTACTACTACTACTAATTGTTAAAACAATAGAAGTAGTAGCAGTAGTAATAACAATAACAATAGATATTATTGTTGTTACTTAAATAAGGCGAAAATCTCTTGAGTTCACCCTCCCGAAGTCATTCTCTGCCAGGAGGTCAACATGATTAACTATAATCATCCTTTCAAGCTATACATAGTCTCTCTCTCTCTCTCTCTCTCTCTCTCTCTCTCTCTCTCTCTCTCTCTCTCTCTCTCTCTCTCTCTCTCTCGTAATTTTCGGAATTAAAAGTAAAAATAATGTATACATATAAGTTTCGTAAGAAAACCTAAGCCGTTAAACTAAACAAAATATGTATAATATATATATATATATATATATATATATATATATATATATATATATATATATATATGTATATATATACATATATAATTATATATGTGTATATATATATATATATATATATATATATATATATACATATATATGTATATGTAGTGTAGACACATACAATTATACTATATATACTGCATATATACATATACACACATACTGTATATATATGTATGTATATATATATATATATATATATATATATATATATATATATATATATATATATATATATATATATATATATATATATATGGTTTTGCAGATTCACCTGTATTCCAAACAACTAACATTACAACAGCTGGGAATTTTTCGTCCCTCAATAAAGTCGACCAATATGCAACATGAAGGCTGACCTTCCTACCATTATGTCAGCATTATCATCATTCCACAGTCAAGGAAAACGGGTTAGCAGTTTTTATAATCATATTTGTTTTTCAACATGCGCCTGTCCTCCATAATCCTCAAAATCCAATGTAAAAATTTGTAAAAATATTCGAATCCTCCCGCGCTTACGCCGTAAACAATGATCAGCGATTATTTACTTTCGAATGTGAACCCGGAGTCAAAGTACGAACAGTGTTTATCTTCACGGGAGGTACACAGGCAACGCCATTTGTCCGTATTTCTCATTGGATGAGATAGAGACGAGCATAGCTTCCCAAAACAAATACAGTCATACTAAAGTTTGATTTGCTGGATATTTCCCTGAATAATGACACCATCTACCCGTTGAGATACTACGGCTAGAGAGTTATTAGGTCCTTTAACTGGCCAGACAGTACTACATTGGATCCTTCTCTCTGGTTACGGCTCTTTTTTTATTTGTCTACACCACCACCGAATAGTCTAGCCTATTCTATGCAGATTCTCGTCTGTCCTCGTACACCCAACAACACTAACATTACCAAACAATTCTCTCGAAGGGTCTCTCAAAGGGTTAACTGCTGCACTGTAATAGTTCAGTGGATACTTTCGTCTTGGTAAGGGTAGAAGAGACTCTGTAGCTATGGTAATAGCGTCTTTTAGAAAATCAAACGACTTTTTACTAGTCTTGGGTAGTGCCATAGGATCTGTACCATGGTCTTCCACTGTCTTGGGGTAGAGTTCTCTTGATGAGGGTATACTAGGCCACACTATTCTGTCTTATTTATCTTCCTCTTGTTGTATTAAAGTTTTTATAGTTTATATATGAAAAATTTACCCTAATGTTGTTATTCTTAAACATCTCTTGTATTTATTTCCTTATTTCCTTTCCTCACTGAGCTATTTTCCCTGTTGGAGCCCCTGAGCTTATAGCATCTTGCTTTTCCAAGTAGAGTTGCAGCTTAGCAAGTAACAACAACAACAACAACAATAATAATAATAATAATAATAATAATAATAATAATAATAATAATAAATTCTGAGGAAGGAAGGGAATTTCATGATCTTGAAGTAAACGGTAGGAGACTCCTGTTTAATAATCCAGGGCCATATCTATGAGATCAAGAGACCCGTTGTGCACAGCGAAGACAAGAGAGAAAAAGATCATGCAATTAGGGAGCTGGGGAGAGCTCTAGCCAAAGTAATATCGGTAGAGAAGGGGAGTGCATTGGCCTCGTGTCAAGGATGAAGAACCTGAAATTGTTGCTTGAATATATTAGAACAAGTGTTTGGCTGTAACTTTATTAAGAAATATAGTATCAGAAGAGCCTCTCTCGGTATGAGAATACGACCAAAGCACATCGTAAGCTGTTCAGCAGAAGAATGCATTCGTTGAGGGAAAACTGAGGCAATGAAAGAATTACGCACTGTTAAAAATACCGTAATTTTAATCGGGTATTCTCCGTAAAGATATACTGTTCTTAGCCGTATTTCAGTAAAATAAGGGTGACCGTCATTTGACCTTACTTATTTTTTACGGGTTGGTGATTGTAATGACACTCCTTTGCGTCAATATATACGTTTTTAAACCGGTTAAAATCCTGGAGTAAATGTTGCAAGACATTTACTGTTTTTTTAACGCGAATTTTTAAGAGTGCAGTTTGTCCATTTCGGGAACTAAACATCGATCTCCGAATACAACGATTTCTATAGTTCCATTTGAGACGTACATCAAAGCCCACATCCAAAATAATATTCACATTATGACATTGGAAATACGAGATAAAGCTTTAACTATGTTCCATCCTGTTCGTAATAATAGGTATGCAGTTAATTCTAATAGTCAGGTCTTCTCCATCATGAGGCTCAATACTACCCATTACTCTAGAAGTTTTATTCCAGCTGTGATCAAGTTTTATAATGATCTTCCTAATCAGGTAGTTGAATCAGTAGAACTTCAAAAGTTCAAACTCACAGCAAATGTTTTCTTGTTGAACAGGCTTGCATAAATCCTTTTATAGTTTATAAATCAAATATGTTTTAATGTTGTTAATGTTTTTAAAATATTTTATTTTAATTTTCATTACTTCTTATTCCGTTTATTTATCTCCCTATTTCCTTTCCTCACTGGGGTATTTTTCCCTGTTGGAGCACTTGGGCTTATAACATCTTGCTTTTCCAACTAGGGTTGTAGCTTAGCTAGTAATAATGAATAGTAATAATAATAATTTAATGTATAAACCCTCAAATGAAATGATAAAACAACAGCCATGGTGCCTCTCAAGAAATATATAAATTCGAGCATATACTATGAGAACATCGAAAAAAAAAAAAAAAATAGAACAGAGTAAAAAATGAAAATGTGGTGACGATGAGTATTGTGAGCAAAGCTCTGTCTGCATTGACATGGCAGCTCTAGATTATGTCGAATTGACTTGAAAAATCTGGAAACGTACGAAACATTCCTTCATGAACCAACAATCGGGAACCAGCCAAAAAAATAAGAAAATAAATAAAAAGAAGGCCTCAAACCATTTCGTGGGTATAGACAAAAATTTACAATATATGAACAGTTACAGAATTTTAACAAACTAATTGCCTTACCTATTTTCTTTAATTTAAATCCAAAAGAATAATTCTTCACTCTACTTGGTCATTTATATCTTGAAAATTTATAAATCTGTCGCCATCAAGACATAGACGAAAGGAGATAGATACTAAATATCAGAAAAAAATACAGACTATTTTTTATTTCTTTTAACATAAATACCAAATAGACACGGACGCTTCAACATACCCACATAGGCAAACACCCATATTGCTCAGTGTCTTTAGAATGGATTCACTTGTGTGCAGGTTCGAGTCATGTCACGGATGGTAATCGTCATTTCTGTTTCTTTGATTAAGGATTCAACAAAGGGGGTCAGTGATCAACGAATAACAAATTTTATGAAGGAATAAAGCAAGAGCTTAATGTCACTGATGTAAATAAACATATGACTGGGATAAATGACCACTAGATCCAATAGTTAACCATAGGCATGCTCACATATGTATATACAGTATGTATATCAATACCGTATATATACACATTCACATACATATATATACATATATATATATACAGTATATATAAATATACAATATTTATATATACGTATATATAAAATATTTACATTTATGTATACGCATATATTTATATGTATGTGCGTGTGTGTGTGTGTGTGTATATATATATATATATATATATATATATATATATATATATATATATATAATGTATCTATACACACGCATGCATATATTCGTGTGTATATATACATATATATATATATATATATATATATATATATATATATATATATATATATATGTATATATATATAACGTAACTATATACACGTACGCATATACGCATGTATATATACACATGTATATATAATTTATCTATTTACACGCACACATATACATACACATATATATATATATATATATATATATATATATATATATATATATATATACATA
>NC_090737.1:96527322-96531893 GCF_036898095.1 Palaemon carinicauda | reverse complement strand
TAGGTAACAGTCAACGCTGCCTATATAGGTCTAATCTCTTGAGGAGTATATTAAGGGAGAAAGTAATAATGATAAATGAATAAGTAAATAAGTGAAGTGGTGTGTTATCTTCGGTACTAGAAATACAATTAAATCTACCTATATTATCCAACTTTAATTTACGAAGGGAAAGCTATAATCGGGTCAGACATATTCCCCCACACCTGTAATGGGCAGATTCTACAATAGCAACGTATCTCGAATAACAACAACAACAACAGTAATAATAATAATAATAATAATAATAATATGGCTCTGTCGTCTTGTCTTTAACACATACTAGGGTATGGCTATATGTCTGGTAGCAACAATAAATATTTGCATCAAATCTTGTCATTTATGAAAGGTGTCTATCTGGGCATAAAGTTACGATTTGTGAAATTTCTCCACAGTCTCTTCTTCATTTTTAATTCTAGGCCTATAGGCTTCATAAGAATTATAAAATCAGAAGTGTCAACTTCAAGTCCCATATAACAATAAGGCAAGGGGGGGGGGGGGGGGCAAACAACATTTAAACCTTCACAAGTTGGGTCTAACTAAATCCTCAGTAAATCTCAAAAGACGAAAATGTCTAAAGATATTAAAGAACCAGGTAATAAATAATTTAATTTTTCAAATAACGCCATTATTTTCTATGTATAATATACTTAGGCAAACTATATATATATATATATATATATATATATACATAGGTAGTAGGTTGGCCAGGGCACCAGCCGCCCGTTGATATACTACCGCTAGAGAGTTATGGAGTCCTTTGACTGGCAGACACTACTATATTGGATCCTTCTCTCTGGTTACGGTTTACTTTCCCTTGGCCCACACAGACACCGAATAGTCTGGCCTATTCTTTACAGATTCTCCCCTGACTTCATACACCTGACAACACTGAGATTACCAAACAATTCTTCTTCATCCAAGGGGTTAAATACTGCAATGTAATTGTTCAGTGGCTACTTTCCTCTTGGTAGGGGTAGAAGAGACTCTTTAGCTATATTAAGCAGCCTTCTAGGAGAAGGACACTCCAAAATCAAACCATTGTTCTCTAGTCTTGGGTAGTGCCATAGCCTCTGTACCATGGTCTTCCACTGTCTCGGGGTTAGAGTTCTCTTGCTTGAGGGTACACTCGGGCACACTGTTCTATCTAGTTTCTCTTCCTCTTGTTTTGTTAAAGTTTTTATAGCTTATATAGGAAATGGGTAAGTACATATTTCTAAATTCGGACTCTACGCAGTAAGAAAAAAAATGTATGATTTGACAACAAGATCATTCAGATAAGGCAAGTCTTTGCCATCTTATTGCGAAATGCAATATTTTTGTAAATTCAATAGCATCCTTTTTATTAAAAAGAGCAATCCCCCGACGAGTCTGTGTGCTAATTTTGGTGTCTGGTCCGGAATGGAAGATTCTCCGGAAAATTTTCTGATATCTTCTCCACTATCAGTAGAAGCATTAAATAATGATTACTAAAGTATTTGAAAAAAAAAGAGGATGAATAAAAATTATCATTAATTTAACATAACTGAAATCTGTTGGTGAAATTGATACCAAATACTTTGAAAAGATAAGTAATTGACAACAACTGCAATAATAAAATAATAATAATAATAATAATAATAATAATAATAATAATAATAATAATAATAATAATAATAATAATAATAATAGCTATAAATTCAACTGAATGATAAAGCAAGCAAAGAAGTAAAAATTATAATAAGCAAAACTTGAAGTACTCTTAAACTGTGCATGAATATCGCTCAAAGAAGAAAAAAAAAACGAAAGATTTTGTGCTTTGGCCGACTATGACCAATCTCAGCCTATACATTACATTCCTCCCACATGTTTAGTTTATTAAATCAATCCCCAAAATACATAATTTCACCATGCCCGCAAAGTCCTTCGCCATTACTATCAATATTACTAACAATGGGATTTGATTTCTGTGTACTGCTTGGCACAACCGGGTTCAAGTCCCATTGATTTCGATCGTGGCGTTAGATAATAGAATTTCAGGATATCAAAATTATTTCTAGGGTGGGTGTGAGTAGTGTGGAATGACAATAAAGATCCTAGCATTTGGCATAATGGTCCAAATGACAGAGACAACTGCTAACAATGTGAGCCTGTGCAAATCAAATTAGGCTTCCAATGGAATAGTTTAATGAACAATCCTTTTTCAGAGAGTCAAGCTTTATAACAGAAGACTAGCAGTGCCCATTTAATCCAATTTTGAAAAAGGGAAAAATCATACATCTTAGCATTTTTTTTAATGAGTCTTTGGAAAAAAAAAATAAGATCCAGAGGGAGGTTTTTTTATGGTATGCTACAAAAATTCTTCATCCACTGTCATGAAGTACTTCTTGTTGCTAATTATTTCTGGACTGATCCACCATCCCATCTAATTCACTCTGACTACAAGTAGAAAGGCGAGAGAAAAACAACAGGGCAGAAGAGAAGGAAAGAACAGAACCTCTGTAATATATATCTACGTGGAAAAAAAAAACAGATCAATAACATACTCGTAAAGTTAACAATTATTACAGCAGAGTTAGGTAGTTCATATTCGACTGGTCTTGCACTCCCAGACACCTGTTCGTCCAGAAAGGGGTGAAATGGAAATCTCTCTCAAACACCCGGACATCCATCAATTTATATGAGTGACTGTACACTAGGTTTAAGCAGTGGGTAGCCTCACTTATAATTTGCTCAAAGACTGA
The DNA here is from genome assembly GCF_036898095.1 of Palaemon carinicauda. NCBI lineage: Eukaryota > Metazoa > Arthropoda > Malacostraca > Decapoda > Palaemonidae > Palaemon > Palaemon carinicauda. The sequence goes on along the minus strand of NC_090737.1, from coordinate 96,529,134 downwards.
TTCAGAGGCAAAGTCTAAAGCTCTTAAGCCATGGCAATCAGTAGTAGATACAGACTTTAACCACTCGATATGATGAGCACTAAAATCCTCAAGAGGCACAAAAGAGGCTTTCTATCATCTCGTATCTTAGTCATATTGGTAGGAAGAGAGTTGAAGATAGAATTAATCCAAGCCTGGATTCCGATAGATGGAAGACAAGTAAAAGTTGTTATGCCTGCCTCAAACCTTTATGACTCAATCTCATGTCATCCACATTCCTAGCAGTACTTATGAGAAGCAAGGTACTCGGTCCTAATATACACCGCCATTCGCCTTGCCCTAGGAATGGCATCCAGTTTTAGAATTATTGGTTTCTTAAAACCTGAAAAGTGAGCCCGTAAACAGAAAGAGTCATAATAACTCTCTAGAGGTGTGTGCGTGTGTGTGTGTGTGTATGTGTATGTGTGTGTGTGTATATATATATATATATATATATATATAGCCAGACAAAATACGAAAAATAAATTCTAATATGTTTACATATCTCTCTTTCACGACTAAGCTCACTATCATTAAATAATATTTCGCAAAATATCTTGCTTATCAGTGCAATCCAAGAGTATAGTTGAACTTTAGAGCTTAGCAAGGGTAATGCTATTAACCTTCATTAGCCCGTTTCTTGTTGACCATTTTAGTTTCAATGGGAGATATAAAGCACGGATTACTAATGGCATGCTAGAGTTACTGTGCCTAAAGCGTTTTTTTTTTCCAAAGACTAATATAAACATGTAGACTACAGCAGCGTGTATCCGGATAGGTGACCACTAGCGATTACGATACGCCGTTGGTATATGAGACCCCAAGGTGTATAGAATAGATGTTCTATAGACCTTGATGAGGCTCATAAAGAACTAAAATACTCTCGAAACGAGATTCTTTTAGACGTGTCATGGATTTTGATACACGTAGCTGACACAACTTCCTATGGATGTACACGCAGATGAATGACGAGTTCTTTCTAGATATCAAAGTCTTGAATCATGCCTTAGGAGACAATCCCAATTAAACCTAAGAATTACATTTGAAATATGAATTCTTTATGCAAGAAACATGAAGACTTTACTTAAGAAATATAAGTGTCTTTATCTTTACGACTGATTTAGTTAGATTTCTTGTAACAATTAATAGCTTCCTGCTTGAGATTGTCTTGAAAAAATAAAACAAAATGAGCGTGGAAATGTTAACGATCTACGCGTAAGATAGAAAAAAATCTCTTCTCCAGACTTTGCCTTTATCCTTCTTGCAACATCTTTTGTACGCAAACTGTCATTAGTTTTTTCAATTAAGTTTTTTATTTTTCTGCATGCATTATTGCACACACTGTGAATAATAAATACACCCTTTTAACTCTAAAATTGTGTTTGTAATAATAGTTTTAGAATCACGTCTATGCTTTCTCTAATTTTTCCATATTTACTTCAACGGTAGAGGGCGATGGGACATAAATATAATTTCCTTATGTTGGCCAAGGATGATGGTTTATGAGCCTTATTGTGACCCCACATCTCTTACTGTATATCACAAAATTTTGTTGCAAGTTCCAATATTATTTTTTTTCATCGCAAGGTGGGAAGTTAACCGGTACGCACAGCTGTCGTCTCCCCTGCCAGGTTCTGGCCAATCGTGAACCTAGAAAAACTTATGGCTGAGTTGGAAAGAAATCCAGTTCAGTTAACTCCAAAAAAATGCAATATACCTTCCCCTTGAAGCGAGGGAGATTTGTTATATTTCAGGCTCTGTTTTTTCTAAATAATTCTGTTCTGTTTCGTCTAT
>NC_090737.1:96509822-96524822 GCF_036898095.1 Palaemon carinicauda | reverse complement strand
AGAGAGAGAGAGAGAGAGAGAGAGCGAGAGAGAGAGAGAGAGAGATTTTGTAATACCTCGAAGTTGAAAGTTATCAGATTCTGATTCCGTAATATCTTTGATAGAGCCCGCACGGACAAGAGAAACATCAAATCTAACGAAAAGAAAGTAGGGAAAACAGGAAAATAGTTAAAGAAGCCAGAGAGAAATATTCCAAAGTTTATCACTAGGATGTAATATTATTCTCATCAAAAGATGATAGAAAACTGAGATCTTTCTATCATTCACTATGTTCAACTGATTTTCTAATCGCCTTAATATGAAAGCTGCTTATGGTCTAATCATTTTTCTCGCCTTTCTTCATTTTCCTTCAATAGAGTAAAAATACCTTCAAAACAAGTTTTGATGATTTACTCTTGTCTATTGTAATAGTTTTGAAATATAAGCATCATTTCTTGTGTGAACCAAAAGGAATTTGGAGAACGTAGTTGATTTCGCCATAACTCTATATTTCAAGCAAAATATGTAAATAATTGTATATTCCAATAAATAAATTCACAAAAAGAAAAACAACAACAACAACAACAACACCACAGCAGGGCATTGTTTGTCAGATCTGCACTGTCATTTCCAAAGTGACGGGCATTAACGTTGTATAGTAATGACGGCTTATTTTCAATTACTGCTTTATCTCCCATTTAGCACAGGGCCAGATCTTCATCAACGAGCTCTGCCTAGTCAACATTTCTACATATTAGACATTGGATAGTTAACATTTTGTTGTCAGCATATTTAGCCTTACGTACTTAATACCTGCCTGTTCAACATTTGACTTCTTAACATTACACTGTTAAAAAAAACTGTAATTTCAATACGAAATTCTCCTTAAAAATACACTGTTGTCAGCCGTATTTCAGTAAAATACAGACGACTGTAATTTTACCATACTTTGTTATTATATTTTACGGGTTGGTGACCCTAATATCACTCCTTTACGTCACTATATTCGTTTTAAAACGGTTTAAAAATCCTGGAATAAATGTTGCAAAGCATTTGCCGTTTTTTAATGCAAATTATTAACAGCGTACCTACTTAAAATCTAGTATTTCTCATTGGCGTATCTAACATTACGCATTGAAAACCTACGCATCTAGAATGGCAAAATTTTAAAATCTTGACACGTAAAGTTCTACGTGGTTTGTACTAACGTATTTCTACATAAATAAGTTACATTCCCATCTTCAAAAAAAGAAAAAAAAAAATTAAAGCTACTTTTCATGACAATTGTTCTAAAGATTTAATTAATTTTATCATGTTTCTAATAGATTAAAAAAAAAATAATATCTACTTTTTATCAATGAGGACTAGGTTGATCTTGTCTGAAAGCTCAAGATAGAGACGACAGGCGGAAATCTAACCGAGGCCCTTTGCGTCAATAGGCGTAGGAGGGAAATGATGATGTATGATGATTGATTGCTGAAGATGATGATATATATCAATATAAAGTGAGATAAATCACGGAAATCTAGAGTTCGTAAAAAGATACTTCTTAAATGTCCATTGACTTTATATATATAAATATATATATATATATATATATATATACATATATATATATATATATATATATGAGGACGTTATCAAAACCCAACAAAAAACAAAAAAATTCCTATGCACCCCCGTTATATATATATATATATATATATACATATATATACGGTGTTATCAAAACCCAACAAAAAACAAAAAAAATCCTATGCACCCCCGTTATATATAAATATATATATATATACGGTGTTATCAAAAACCAACAAAAAACAAAAAAATTCCTATGCACTCCTAAGCGTGGACCCCCCCCCCCCCCCACAAACAAGACGGAAGAAAGAACCCTGACCTTGGGTACGCGAGCGGTGTCACTCAAGGCTCATTTAATCCTCACTAGGGGACATCGTACTCGCTGCTAATTCTTCGCAACGCTTTTTTCATCCACGGCCATTTGCAATCGGTTATTACCTCATGAAGAACCTTCCACGCTTGATTTTAGCTTTTCTTTACAAGATTTACGATCGGGAATATATTGGCATGTCGGTGATATTTCGATAGTTTCTGAAACCGACAAGTTTTGAATGCAGGAATAAGATTGATTTCATGCAATACACAATTATGCGTGAAAACACATAGACACGAAAATCCAGAAAACTCTGTAAAATATCATCTTCATAAATACATCTTATCTAGAGACTTCAAACTACCCTATAATTCGCATCTCTCCGCCATCTAATACACCTTTATTTAAAGGTGTATTAGATGGCGGAGAGATGCGAGTTATAGGGTAGTTTGAAGTCTCTAGATAAGATGTATTTATGAAGATGATATTTTACAGAGTTTTCTGGATTTTCGTGTCTATGTGTTTTCACGCATAATTGTGTATTGCATGAAATCAATCTTATTCCTGCATTCAAAACTCCGTATTTTACTTAATCTGTTGACGCCGATTACAATAATAATAATAATAATAATAATAATAATAATAATAATAATAATAATAATAATAATAACATTAGCAGAACAAGAGAAAGAAGAAAAAAAGGTAATGTTCATAAGGTATGATGATGATGATGATAATAATAATAATGATAATAATAATAATAATAATAATATTAGCAGAAAAAGAGGAAGAAGAAAAAAAGGTAATGCTCATAAGGTATGATGATGATAATAATAATAATAATAACAATAATAATAATAATAATAATAATAATAACAATAATAATAATAATAATAATAATAATAATAATAACAACAAGAAATGAAAGAGGAAAAAACGTAATGCTCATAAGGTATATAATGTCTCATATATTGTTATCTCTTCCTTGTCGAGAACCATATTTTGCTAATATATCTATGAAAAAAAATCATTGAATTAATATCTACCTTCACTTAGATAAAACAGAATGACACTACATATTTATTACACAAGCATAAGTAAAAAAAAAAACTCAAGCATCAAAGTCCTTTCAATGATACCAAGATTGACAAGTGGATCTCCTAATATATCTTTTTATCTAACTTGATTTTTTTTTCTATTGTCACATTTCCTAAACATGCATTCTACTATTCAAACTGAAATAACGGCGTGGCTACGAAATAACGATAAATTATGATATGTACAAATTCTAATTTGTAGCTTCAACAGCTACACAGAAAGGATGCGTGGTGGAATGTAATATATGTGTACCCAAGGAGTGACTTGACATTTTGTACTCAAGTTACACAAACATACATATACACATACACACACACATATATATATACATATATATATATATATATATATATATACCGTATATACGCATATCTATCTATCTATCTATCTATATATCTATTCAATGAGAATTGGCTTTCCTTATTTTAGAGGCGTCGACTGCCAAGACCAGGACTACTTTTCATTTATTCCTTGTTATTCTAGGGGCTTGGCCTAGAAGCAGTATCTTCCTATTACAAAAGTAAAAAACAAGAACTATTTATATAATATATATATAATATATATATTATATATGTATATATATGTGTATATATATACATATATATATATATATATATATACGTATATATATATATATATATATATACATATATGTATGTGTGTGTACACGGATATGCATTATATAATGCATAAGTATTTATACAAGTGCAAATAAACAAATACATACATATACATATATATATATGTGGGTATATATATACATATATATATATATATATATATATATATATATATTTCCTGTTTTTACTTTTGTAATAGGAAGATACTGCTTCTAGGCCAAGCCCTAGAATAACAAGGAAATAAATGAAAAGTAGTCCTGGTCTTGACAGTCGACGCCTCTAAAACAAGGAAAGCCAATTGACATTGAATAAAAGTTGTTGACTGTCTTTGTCCCACATCCTATCCTAAAACACCTACAAATTGAATTTGCAAATTATCCCATATCCCAAATCACCTATAAACCTAAATACCCGACCAAGCATCTACGGGCAGCAAGTGTGCAAGAACCCGTGCCTGACCGTAAGGGCCAGGCAATTTGAAACAACAACAACGTACCAGTCAATTAAAAATATTTTTTTTTTTCCAGTGAATGCACATACAACTGATGCAATAGGATTGTTAATCACAGTGTCCACCCTAGATTCACAAGTTGAAGGATGAAAGTTGAAATGGTTGTCGTCAAGGTCGGAACGAATGAAGGAATGACTGAACCAACTCTCCTTTACGGAAACGAAGTTTGAGTGTTGAACGCAAATAAAGTAAAATCGGTTAAAGCTGTTGTGATGAACCGAACCGTTTTCCTAGTATAAGTGGAATAAGAATAACTGAAAGGGGTTAAAAAAATATGCATTTATGAAATGATGGATGAGAGTATTTTGAGATGGAAAACATGTGGAAACAATGCACTACATTAGGTTAGGTTAGAGTTCTCTTGCTTGAGGGTACACTCGAGCACACTATTCTCTCTCTTATTTCTCTACCTCTTGTTTTGTTAAAGTGTTTGTAGTTAATATAGGAGATATTTATTTCAATGTTGTTACTCTTCTTAAAATATTATATTTTCCATTTTCCTTTCCTCACTGGGGTATTTTCCCTGTTGGAGCTTCTGGGCTTATAGCATCCTGCCTCTCCAACTATGGTTGTAGCTTAGCTAGTAATAATAATAATAATAATAATAATAATAATAATAATAATAATAATGATAATAATAATAATAATCATAATAATAATAAAAAGAGAATGTATGGTTCATAAGTAAGAGGAGTAGATGGCAAGGAAATCGTATCAGAAATGTGTCTGATGACTGCAGGCAAGATATGATCAACAAACTCGATGTACGTAGGAGAGTTCGACGCACTGCTGATGGGCCTTATCTGAAGATGCTTAAAAGGAATATTTGACTATATACTGGTCGTCCAAAATTCTGCAGATCACGGATGAAGGTTCAGTGTCTGTTGTTCTTCTCTTGAACAACATAAAAGACACACGCGCACGTGCGCGTGCATATATATATATATATATATATATATATATTTATTTATTTATATATCTATATCTATATATATAAATATATATATATATATATATATATATATGTATATATGTATATATATAGATATATACAGTATGTTTATATATATATATATATATATATACATATATATATAAACATACTGTATATATCTATATATATAAATATATACAAATATATATATATATATATATATATATATTATATATATAGATATAGATATATAAATAAATAAATATATATATATATATATATATATATATATTTATTTATTTATATATCTATATCTATATATATAAATATATATATATATATATATATATATATATTTGTATATATGTATATATATAGATATATACAGTATGTTTATATATATATATATATATATATATGGGTGTGTTTTTTTATACATATACAGTAGATAGATAAATAAATTAATTCATACATACATACATACATACATATATACATATATACATACATAAGGCTGTGTTCATAACAAAACAGAAAATCAGATTATTAATTTCTATGAAATAAAAAATAATTAGGAATCAATAACACGAATGTAAACAAACGCAAAATCTATACTGTTACATCATTTTCCATTAATTTCAGCGTTTTTTTTTTTTTTTTTTGGGGGGGGGGGATTGCCTACTTTGACGCGACGTCAATTACGCCACATTTGTTGTTTTTCAGGCCATATTACCGAGAACGTATGCATATTGGAATATCCTTGTATTTCAAAAGTGAAAATCATGATGACTTAAGAATTTAGCTATACTGAAAGTACTTAAGAATTAATTATTCCATGTAAAGGTTGGTATATTATATTATAATCCCGGAGAGGTTACATAAGAAAGATATCATACAGACTTCCAATTTCTCAGCAAGTCCACTGTAAGATTTACAGCTGGTTGAATTGCTAGGCGATACGGCGGGAGAGACACGATACATAGCAAAGGGGAATTAAGTGATGCACCACTCACCCACTCGGATTTGTCTAATTGCACATCGAAAAGATGGTTTGTGGGATCGCCATGCGTACAAAGACACACACACACACACACACATATATGTATATATATATATATATATATATCTATATATATATGTATGTATATATATGTATGTATTTATACTGTATATATATATATATATATATAGATAGATACTTATATTTATATTTAAATATATATATATATATATATATATGTAGTGAAACGGTTTTTATGTTGTAAAAATATGCAATCCACACACAGATCATATATATATATATATATATATGATCTGTGTGTGGATTGCATATTTTTACAACATAAAAACCGTTTCACTACATATATATATATATATATATATATGCATGGATCTAGGGAAATTCGCAGTCGGAAAATTGCCAGACGGAATATTGCCATTGTTTAGTGAGAAATTTTTAAATGTTTATTGGGCTTAAACTACCATTAATTAACATGATAGTTCTTTTAAACCATTTACTTCATGTTATTGATCATATATTCGCAAAATACCACTTTTCATTTTATAAATGTTTGTTCGAGCCTAAACTTAGTATTTTATATATACGTGATCGATTTATTTGGATACGAATTCACTTGATTTATTTGAATAAGAAACAGTTCAGCTGCGAAGTGGTACGAAACATCTATACTATTTTTGTGATTTTCAGTACCTATAATAGTAGTTGTTGTGGAAAGTGAAGAGGATAAGGATATTCTAGTTGATGAACTACATTTCATCAAAATGAAAAGAACAAACAAGGTACAAACATCTACTGGGAATGCATTGAAAGAAAAGAGAAATCGTGTACAGCTAGGATACACACTTAATCAAATGAGCATAACTACGAAATTGTAAAACGGATTAATGAACACGTTCACCATTCCACCAAGAGCAAAATGGATGCTAAAGTGGCTATCCAAGAAGTGAAAGAAGCAGCTGTGGATTCGAAACACCCTACTCATGCAACATTTAAGTAGAAATGTTCGACATTGTAAGCAACAAACATTTTGTATCCCACCACTCCAATCTGAAAGGACTGGATTCGTAATTCCACCTGAATTCCAATATCTTGATTCCGGAGAGCGATTCCTACAATATGATTCTGGATCTAATGATGAAAATAAAGTATTGCTATTAATCACAGATGATGACATTCAGGATTTCAGAAAATCAGTTATTCACAATTCCTGTGCAGGTTGAAAATTCAAGCTTCCCACGTGCTTTTGCACTTCTTACCAAGAAACGTGAAATATATATACAGTATATATATGTATATATATATATATATATATATATGTATGTATGTATATATACAGTATATATATGCTGTATATACATATATACAGTATATATATATATATATATATACAGTACATATATATATATATATATATATAAATATATATATATATATATATATATACTGTATATATGTATATACAGCATATATATACTGTATATATACATACATATATATATATATATATATATAGTTAAACGGCTTTTATATTGTAAAAATATGTAATCCACACACAGATCATAAACACACACACACACACACACACACATATATATATATATATGCACCTCATCATAGAATATATATATATATATATATATAAATATATATATATATATATGTATATACTGTATATATATATATATATATATGTATATACTGTATATATATATATATATATATGTGTGTGTGTGTGTGTGTGTGTGTGTTTATAATTGATTCATGTAAAGAAACGTAATTTTTCAGGTGCTAGTCATTTCACTCGAACATCCCACTAAATGTATATTATATTTCATTAATATTTGAGTTGGTAAAATACTAAATCTAAGATTTTAGTAAAGTATAATCTAGTCAAATACTAAATGTTAGATATTTAAAAAACATTGAAAAATATTGATTTTTAAAACATTAATATAATGTGACAATAATGACTTGGCATGTGTGTTGAAGGAATAATTATGACCTTCAATTAGACCTTATAGTGAGTGACTTGTTGCTTCCCACTTATAACCGACCGATGTTTTTCTAAGCATTTCACTCTATTATCATGGTCAAGGATCAGCATGGTGATATAACATTTAATAATGTTACACATAATTAGTGATCATAGTAATGTTGGATCATAATATAAAGCACAGATTTATAAGACAGAAACAATAATAGAAAATAAAACGAAATAATAGGAAAAAAACAAGAATAATAAAGCAAAAAACTAATGAAAAATGCAACAACAAATAAAACAATATATTAGAAATGGAGACAAAATTTACGCATAATTGAAACAATAAAGTACCTTTGATGAGTCAACAAACGAACAAGATTAAGCCGTGATTTTCCAGAATCACAAAACGTTAAGGAGTTTTTTTTTAACTTCATTAAATTACATCATTTCGGAAATATTTCCATTACTTCAGCAAACGACAGAAAAACAATTGAAATTAACCCATTCTTTCATTGCCAAATAACAACTCTTGCTTTTCTTGAGAACTATTCAAGATCCCCCAAAGAAGGGTATATTCAATGCCTCCATAAGAGGACTGTGCCGTCAGTTTACCTCCTGCTACGCAGTGTAGGCATTACTAAAGAGACTTTGCATTGTCCCTTTGAACTCTAACTCCACCTACATTTTAGGCTTCTAGTTTACCTCCAGATTCCATTCTTCAGTTTTGCTGTCCAACTTCGAAGCGCAACTCCTGGAATAGTGTTTGGACTCGAAATCTAAAACTAAGTCGACCTGAATATCCCAAAAGTGTTCAAAAGTTTTGAAAAAAGTTAACTAGATACTGAATTTTGTAATAAAATGTGACGTCATTAATCTCCAGTCATATATACTTAGGGTGACCAGGTCAGTGAATTCTAAGAGGGTTTTCGATAGGAAACGAGTATTTTTGACTATCATTCTTTCAGTCCTGTATGGTAGAGAATTGATCTATGATTCTATGGGAGCGGTAGCTTTTTATTATCTTTTTCTACTTTCAACATTTCTTTTTCTACTTTCAACATTTCTTTTTCTACTTTCAACATTTCTTTTTCTACTTTCAACATTTCGAAACCACGATTTTGATTTCGAAATAAAACAATTTTTTAAAAGTTTTCGAAAAAATCGAATTCTAGAGATTCGATACTATATCCTGGAAAGCACTTGGCCAGATGGCTTCAATCCGATACATCTATCCGTCCATACAAGAAAATTTAGGTTTGATTTCGGGAATTAGATGTCAGTAAGTCAGGTCATTGCTTGGTAGCACACCACCGATGAAGACCAAATGACCTGACCTTGTACTGGGGGTCACGGAAATATGTTAGAAACCTGGGCATAGCAGTAACTGTTTGAGAACTAATAACACGGCTCTGAGCCTGACGAGAGTGGCAATAACAGATACTCTGGAAGTCTTACGAACGAGTGTGTGCATAAATTATCATCAACAATGTTGGGTGGGTTGTGGAATGTGCCATTAATTCAGTAATCACGCAAGTTTAACAATAGTTAGCCTTTTCATTATGTTCCAAAGCTAGACAATATTTAAAAAAAAAAAAAAAAAAAAAAAAAAAAAAAAAAAAAAAAAAAAAAAAAAAAAAAAAATTCATATATAGTTTATAGATATATTTCTAGATTCATTGACAAGAAGGGAAATATAACATTACCTAGGATATATCTTTTATCTGAAGGCACCTAAATACCTTTTATGGCATTTGGCTAGATACTGCAATGCTTTTAAGCTTAGCAACAGACTGGAATTCGTAATATACTGTAGATCATATACGTATATATGCTGTATGATCAAATTCCGCAAGTTCTACTTCAACAGCATACATCTTTTCCTGAATTTAATACCTGGACCATCCGAAGATGGCATATCAGTCTGTTTGCTGAACATACATTAACAACCAGTAAACGCTTCACATTGTCAAACTTCCATATCTTTTGAGGTTGAGCGTGGTCTGCCTGGCTCTGTTATCAATACTTTCTAGCTGTGGTTAGATTAGCATTGTGCCTTTTTATGGATACATACTATATACTCCTCTTAGAAGGGGTGGGAAAGGTGTTACCCTTCTCGTCTTTTATAAGTTGTTTATGGGGGTGGAGTTTCTCGTCTTTATTTGTGCTCCACTGGTGTTAAACAATGTTTGCTACCTGTATAGGTACTCAACTTACTGATCGAAAGACCATCCTCCGAGGAAAGGTTTTAGAACTGTATATATATATATATATATATATATACATATATATATATATATATATATACACACACAACAAATGCAGCCGTTTCCAGCATATTGTAGGACAAAGGCCTCAGACATGTCCTTATTCATGTCTGGGGTTTGGCCAGTTTTAATCACTACGCTGGCCACTGCGGATTGGTGATGGTTGCAGATTTTAGTCTAATCGCTTACAGCATACCAACATAATATGGATGGCCCTAATGATAAGCTTAGCTGATCATGGCAATACGCAAACCCTTTCACCCTGTTGAGGTATATATATATACATATATATATATATATATATATATATACTGCATATATATATATATATATATATATATGTGTGTGTGTATATATATAGTGTGTGTATGTGTATTTTCCCTTTTACCTCACTCTAAAACCAGAAGAGTTCTGTCCTTTGGTTTGCAGCTTATCCTTCTTGTACTCCTACATACGCAGGTATTGATTGGCAACTGGAAGGGGTTTAGAACGATAAGCCAGAGTCGTAAATGGTCCCTGAAACCTATAGACAGAATACTGAACCTATTGGCCACGGCCTTTACTAAACCAACCTCACCTGTCATAGGAGGTGGGGTCGTGTTCCAGTGAGGTCTATCAAACCTGAGTAGGTTTTGATGTCAATACTCACATTGCCTCAGATTCAAAGAATTAATCACAAATCTTTCATTTGTCCGAGATATAGGAAAATCTCATTTACTCTCTATACTTAACGCTGATTACTCTAGTTTTTTTTACGGTCAATATTTGATTAGGCCCTACCTGTCTAATAACTGGACGGTACATATGTGATATGCTAGTCTTTTCTTTTAAGATTAGTTACTTGGAACATAATAAATTTTTGGAGTTGATAAATACAGTCCCTAAAACGTCAAGTCTATAGCATTAAATCAATAACTCGATAAGCCCTGAGCATACAGGGTCATTGGTTCTGCAGACCTCATCCTTCATCTTGTGAAACAAGGAAAAGCCACTCGAAAAAAAAATAACACATTCCAATGAAGAGATCTGTTTGAATGGATTCATCCCTGGTGGTTTCATCAGTCTTGTAAATAAAAGAGGAAATCGACGGATCCTAAAGGTTAAGGATGGGTTAAATAACTAAATGACGAAAGACACAAGACAATCGTCATGGTCGGATGGGAACTCCGTGACGTCATGGCCACTCAGAAGCCAAGGTTGCATGCCCCTACCGCAGCCATCTTCTTTTTTATTTTTTATTTTTTTTGTTTTACTCTTTTACTTCTTAGTATTACATTGTTTTTCGTTTCGTCCTTGTCTTATGCTTTTCCCCCATTATCCCTTTTGTCGCATTTATTCTAATTTTAAATCCTAATTCCTCTTTCCCTTCTACTTTTTATTTACTTTCTAATTCTTTACTAATTTTAATTTTTCTTTCTGGATTTTATTTATCTCCTTGCTTCGTCTGTGTCCTGTGCTTTCTTCATCATAACTTTTGTTGAATTTGTCTTATTATTTTCGAATTTCTAATTCTTCCGGTCTTTCATTTCTCCTTTTCCATTTACTTTCTAATTTCTTAAACTAATCGTAATTTTCCCCTCTGCTTCTTATTCTTTTCTTTCTACTTGCTTCATGGCATTGCTTCTTTTTTCAATGTCTTTCTTCTTCGTCATCGGTTCCTTTGTGTTCATCTATCTGTTTTTTTTTTCTAATTCTGTTTCTCCTCATGCTTCTCTACTCCCTATCTTTATTTTTTTTCTTTATCGTTTATTTCCTTTTCTTTTCGTGTATTCCACTAACTTATTTCTTCCTTTTCGTGCGTAACATTTATCTACTGTATTATACCTTCTCTTCTCCCTTCTTCTGTTTTATATCTCAGTAAATATTTTCTTCTGCTCTCGTTTCTGGAACTACTCTCTTTACACTTTCTCTTCTTATTCTAAGATTTTCTGTCTTTTTTAACTATTTTCTCTATTCCTTTTTCCACTGTTTATTTTTCTTTTGCTTCTTTCCTCCATTCCCTGGCCCTTACTTCTCTTATTTTCTTCCTTTTCCACCTTTTGCTCTTAATTTCCATCTAATTTGACAGTATCTTTCTTTTTACTCTTCTCAATTTTCCTCCTCTCTTTTCGCCTTTTTAATCATCTTGTTGCATTCGTTCATCCCAATTTACTTAATCGAAGATCATCCAACCAGCATCTCATTTACTTCATGTGTATTATCTTGAAAATTCCACTCTCCTATATATCCCTGTTTTCATATTCTTCATCTTTTGCTCTCCTCCCTTCTTTGCTTCCCACTTTCCTTCTCCACCTTCGTTATCCAGACTTCTTTCCTAGCAGCTTCTCCTCATTACCGCGTGAAAGGTCTTCCAGCGACACCCTCCCTTGTGTGTCACCTTTCAGGTAATGGCAAGAAGATCCTTCGTTAAATATTTGCGCTGTTTTCTCCGGCAGATTCCAGCGGATTCGATTCAGAATCGGAATCAGGTAACTACCAATTAGAGATAAACAACAAACACTAAAGCTCAGTTTTTGTTTTCCTTATTATCGAGAGGAAATATAATTCTCTTCGGTGAAGAATTCAAGGGCGAGTGATATTGTTCTTGCTTTCTCTCTTATGCTATTTGTTTATGATTTTAGGCCTCATTTGATTCGTTGCTGCTTTTACCAAATATTTTGCACTTATTTTTTTTTTTATAGAAATAATACTTGAAGTGAAGATTATGGGGAAGAATTAAAGAGCCCATTGGAAACGTCACTGCCTGGTGATCTGCAAGACTGGGGTTCGAGTTCCTACCAAGGTCGATATGTTTCTTGTAGTGTCTGCAACCTCACCATCCTTGTGAGCTAAGGATAGGAGGTTTGGGGAGTCTGCAGCTCTACCTGGTGAGTCATCAGCAGCCATTACCTGGCTCTTCCTGGTTTTAGCTTGGGTGAAGAGGGGGATAGGGAGCTGATCATATTCATATATGGTCAATTTCTAGGACTTTGTCCTGCTAGGGAATTATCACTTTCCATTTCCTCTGCCATTCATGAATGACCTTTAAACCTTTAAGTTTAAACCCTCAAGCAACGTTATTATATGACTAATTGCTGATTGTGCCCCAAGCTTTAGTAACCTTATTTTCTAATATCCTAAGGACATTCATTTTCTCCCTTATTCTGTCCTGGGACTTATATAAGTCTAAAAATCGTTCCATGCAAGGACTCTTTGGTGAAAGTGATACAGATTATTTGGGGACAAAATATTTTGTGTCAATATTGCCGAGTGATTGATGGGTAATCTAAAATGTTGGAAATTTGTATCTGGTAGATTTAGAAATTAAACGATGGATTAATTTAGGTCCATTTACCATGTAAATGACGTTTAGCTAATAGACGAAAATGACAAATTTGATCAAAGTCAAGTCATATCCTTTCGACAATAAAGAACATCCAGATAATTGGAAACAGGGGAAAAAGAAATTCGTTTTCTAAAAATTTTTCTACTACAGAATTCCTGCTCGTGTGATTAACGAAAGCCTATCAGTTATGAGCCAGTGAAATGTGAAAAAAAAAAATATTTCACAACAATGTTAATATTTTCTGGTGAATTGTGAGAGGCGTTAGTAAGGAGAAATACTTTTCCATGATATCATCCGTTACCAAGTATTTTTTAAGTTTTCGATCTTTTTTCTTTTAAGTTTTTGATTTGATCATCGTGGTATCTATCATAAATATATTTTCTAGTCATTGCTGACGCAGTTTATATATTTCGAAATAAATGACAGATAGTCTTGTATAAACAATACTAATTCATTTTTAAAATTACACTTGTAATCTAATCGAAATATTCTACGGATATACTGGATATTTGAAGCTCCCATATGAAATATATTTAAAAAAAACTTGAGATATTTCTTTAAAACATTGAAGTCCAGTACAAATATATCGCAAAAAAATATTTTAAGGCCTTCGTAAAATACTCCACATATAATAAATATACTTTTAATTTACACGAAAGCTACAGAATCTGAATAAGAATAGTTTCTCTTCTATATCGATGTAAAGTTAAAATATTCTGTAAAAAATCATGAACTTCATACTAATTTTCCCACAAATGATTGGCTGAAATTGCCACATGGGTTTAGGCGTTTCAATTAAGACCCTGATTGATAAGGACAAAAGTCATTATTAGCGGAGAGTCACCCACACGCGAACAGTTAAGCAGATGGCCCAAAGGTTAATAATTACATGAACCTTTTGAACATTTGCCAATACATAAATTGACCAATTAATTCACAATTGAGTTATTCTCTCCCCCCTCTCTCTCTCTCTCTCTCTCTCTCTAAGTGTTCGCAGAAATTCATTATGTCTGACTCTCTCTTTCCATATGTGTATATATGTGCACCATTCTCTCTCTACCACCATTAGTTTGTTCGAACATCTGTTAGGTAGTAGGTTGGCAGGGCACCAGCCACCCATTGAGATACTACCGCTAGAGAGTTATGGGGTCCTTTGACTGGCCAGACAGTACTACATTGGATTCTTCTCTGGTTACGGTTCATTTTTCCTTTGCCTATACACACACGCACACACACACACACACACCAAATAGTCTGGCCTATTCTTTACATATTCTTCTCTGACCTCATACACCTGACAACACTGAAATTACCAAATAATTCTTCTTCACCCAAAGGGTTACTGCACTGTAACTGTCCAGTAGCTACTTTCCTCTTAG
>NC_090737.1:96502322-96504822 GCF_036898095.1 Palaemon carinicauda | reverse complement strand
ATGTCAAATTTCTTTTTCTTACATATTGTTAGAATATCCTCTACTGTAGTTTGCTCTCATATCCTTGTTGCTCTTTTCTGTCTCTTAATGTTATTCCCATCATTATTCTTTTCATAACTCTTTGAGTTGTAACTTGCTAATGTTCTAAGGCTTTAGTAAGGCTCCAAGTTCCTGATGCATAAGATAATACTGGTATGACCATCTGAATAAATACGTTTCTTTTTAGTGAAAGTGGCATTTTACATTTCATAGTCTCATTTTGTTTACCAAAAGCTTTCCATCACACGCTCATCTTTCGTTTAATTTCTGTCTCATTAATAATCTCTAGAGGTTCGTCCATAAGCCTTATTTGTTGTCTTTCTGTATCCCCATTGAACATTGTCTTAGTTTTACTCATATTCATTTTCAGTCCTACATTCTTGCTTTCTCTATTCAAATATGTCATCTTTTGCAATTACCACATGATTCACTAAACAGAACTATGACATTTGTAAATCTTAAGCTGTTAAGTTATTACCCATCAACATTAATTGCTACATTTTTCCAATTTAAATTTTCAAAAACTTTTCTAGGCCTGCTGTGAATAATTTAGGAGAGATGATGTTTCCCTGTCTAACTTCTTTCTCAATCTGAATTTTCTCACTATTTTATGCAGTTTTGAGATGGCCGTACTTATTGTATAAATATCTTTAAATATTCTTGCCATAAGATTCATCTATTCCTTGTCTTTGAAGAGCTTTCATTACTGCTGAGCTTTTGACAGAATCAAAAGCTTTCTCATTGTTTATAATGCCACACATAGTGGGTTGTTGTACTCCGCTGATTTTTTCATTAGATGGTTAATTACATGGATATGGTCGGTTGTTGAGTACTCACTCCTAAAACCTGCCTTCTCTCTGGGTTAATTAAAGTCTAGCTCTTTCTATTCGGCCTAATATGATCTTTGTAATTATTCTATATATTGCCCACATATTTGCATGCAAGTACAACCACACACATATATACAGTATATATATACATACATACACACATATATATATATATATATATATATATATATATATATATATATATATATATATATATATATATATATATATATATATATATATATATGATCAATTTCTATACTTTTTATGGTATTCGTCACCCTTTACTGGAATTAATTACTTTTTGTTCTTTCAAATGTTTCTTATCTCTCTTCTCTAGCAACTAAATCCATATTAAATACTTCTCTCTTTTAAACGAACCTTTATTCTTATCCCCGCTATTTCTCATACGAATTTTACTTGTTCGCCTTATGTTCATATCTCATTCGTAAATTATCTTATATTTCCCTTTTCGTGAATTCTGTTTTTATCTTCTTTTCTCATCTTTCTTAATCCCACTGGAGCCAGAGTAATATTTTCTATTTCCTTTTTCACAGAATCTCCTTATTCATTCGATTTATTTATTTATTTTCTTCAACTCTTTATCCCCCGTTATATTTCATACTAGCTTCCTTCCTCCTCTTATTTACCAGCGCCTTGAGTTATAGCGTTGGGAGAAGCCATGCTAATGGCGTCGGCTTTCTCCCCCAAATCTCTTAAAAAATGACCACCGAAATCCCCTGGACAGAAATATGGAGATTTCTGGGACGATACACGTAAATACAATCTGGATTTGCCTGTGGGGATTATTTATCGTAGTTTCATAGCAAATACTTTAACGTTGATTTTTTTTTTGGTGTGTGTGTGTGTGTGTGTGTGTGTGTGTGTGTGTGTGTGTGTGTGTACAGTTCAGCGAATTTTACTTCTATCAACCTCCTCCATTTATTATTAAATAAATTTAAAGGGTTAAAGACCGCTCATGAATGACAGAGGCAAGGGACAGTGGCATTGCCCTATCAAGGAGGACAATGCCCTAGAGACTGACCACATATACATATGATCATAGCCTAAGATCCCTCTCCATCCAAGCTAGGAACAAGGAGGACCAGGAAATGGCTGCTGATGACTCGACCGATTGACATATAGGTTCCCCCAAACCCTTCATCCTTAGCTCACAATTTGGGTGATGTTGCAGTAACCAAAGGAACTAACGAGTTTGTTTCTGAAAAAAAGCTATTAAAAAAGTAAGTGGACACCACTTAATTTTATGATTAGCTTTATTTAAGTGTCCATTTTTCTAGAAAATATTATGACCGGTTGTTTGTGTTATCAGGTATCTTTTGTTATGTATTTTGCTCTTTCTTGACCTTTTTGTTTTATATTACTTTATCTAATTTCTAAGGAAATAATTTTACAGCCTCAGACCGGGTGAATGCCGACACACACACATTTCGTTAAACACACACACACACACAAACACACACACACACACACACACACACACATATATATATATATATATATATATATATATATATATATATATATATATATATATATATATATATATTCATATGGATTCATATACATATACTGTATGTATATATAAATATATGTATACATACATACAT
>NC_090737.1:96494822-96497322 GCF_036898095.1 Palaemon carinicauda | reverse complement strand
AAAAAACCTAGGGAAGAAAGGTACAAAGACGCGAAGGAAGTTAAAAAATGGTGAAATAGCTGAGGGATAAAGAAGAGAAACTCAGCTAAAGAAACCATTTCTTCCTCTCAACATGTAAAGGCCACACGGAACAATGGGCCACTATTCGAATCACGTATCCATCAGGACGAGGCTCTGCAAACACAAGGCCAACCTCCCTTGAATTGTGAATCCGTGAATTCAATGGAAGAAGGTGACAGGCAGACCTCACCATACTAGGCTTTTTAAACTTTAATTCTTAGGACAGTTGTAAGTTCAAGTTATGTTTAATGAGCCACCTTACCCTTCCAGAAACTTACCAGATATAAGTCAGTGCTGCCATCTTTTGAACTGATAGTGATCAAAGGACAATCGAACGAGACTGAATTTCTATTGCCAGTTTAATTGGTAACGGCTTACTTCTCCCCCTTTCCATATATAGAACTGGCGTCAACCCTATGCACATTCCACCTCTTTATACGTGCGTAGGACCGTCATGAATGCATAAGCTCTCAATGCAGTTAGCAAGGAATGCAAAAGCATAGTCTCCATTCCTGCAGGTTCTTGATCATGACAAATTCTTGCCCTCAAAGTCAGACATTCGAATTAGTGACGCGCATGCCAAGCGCTTTCTTCCGTTTATCAGTTTCATCGTCTATTAGTGGTCTCGCAGTCTCAGGGCACCTGGAGCTATAAGTGTCCTTTTAATGATTCAAATATAAATGGCTTTGCGAAGTATATTACGCTTCTTATTCTCAAGAAGGCTTCGGTCTTTCTTCATTTACTGTAAAATATTATCCTTTATTTATTTACCTCAAGAGAAAATAAATGTGCATATATTACATTTGAAAGAATCATAAGTAAATTGTTTTGATCAATCTTTATCAATCTAATTTACAAATATTTTACTTTAATTTTAATATCTATCAGCCTTACAAGGATCTATTAGATTGAGGTTTCTCAGCATACGTATAATGCATATTTATCAAGAAGTACACAACGTGGTTAAGAAATGGCAAGTCTTTAGAATTGACTAATTAACACATTTCCAATCGATTTGACCTTTCTCTACATTAGCTTCTAATGGCCCTTTCTGTTTTTCCACCTCATTACTTTTTGTTTGTCTAGATGCTGCCTCTGAAGACAGGCAATAAACAAATATCATGATTCACTTCTTTTCAATCAGAATTTTCTCCTTACTTTCGTTCTTCGTGAACTCTATTAACCACCATCATCCAAGAGGTGTCTAAATGGCTATTTTGTTTCATCCTCATTTTCCATTTCACATGTCACACGGTTAATGGTGATATTCATTACCTATACCTTATACCCTTTACATACAGTTACCCTCTTGACAATACATTCCCCAAACCAAAAAGGCATTGCTAGTCTATTTCTATCGCCCCCTATATAGAAAAATACTTTAATTTGATGAAAGCAAAAAAAAAAAAAATAAGAATAAATAAATAATTAATAAATAAGTAAATAAAAATAAAAGAAAAATAAAAAAAAAAATAAAAAAAGAGAAGGCCTTATCATTATCTTAATATCTTATATTCGTCAATCACCAGACAGTGAATGCCATGCCCAAGAGCTCATCGATATAAGAGCAATTATGGAGTATCGCTCGTATTAATCACGAGAACTTACTCGGACTGAAAGAGATTCTATTAGGCCCAAGGAGCGCTCGTGAAATCTCTAATTAATGTGGAGGGTTCTTTGGGTTATGAAGGATTGCTTTTATTAAAAAGGTCAAATGTCAGAGAGGTCGTTCGAATGTAAATTACCGATTTATTTTTATGAAACGGATGAATATCGGAGTGGTTATTGGAGTATTCATTTCGATTTAAATGATTGGTTTCTGATAGACACAAATGAGGCAAATAATTATTGTTTTGTAAAGAGTCAAGTTGGTTTGCGTCTTGAAAGTCTGATGACTTTGGCCATCAACTTGCAGAATCTCCAACAATATTTGATTTGATATTTGCATTATGCATTGCATCACTGGAAGTTATTTTTGCAGTGATTATCTTGGAATGGATTAGCATGTAAAATCTGAAGTGGGTAGCAATGGATTACAATGTAAAATCTGTTGCGGGTAGCCATGGATTACAATGTAAAATCTGAAGCGGATAGCAATGGATTACAATATAAAATCTGAAGTGGATAGCAATGGATTGCAATGCAAAATCTGAAGGGGATAGGAATGTATTACAATATAAAATCTGAAGCGGGCAGCAATGGATTAAAATGTAAAATCTGAAGGGGATAGGAATGTATTACAATATAAAATCTGAAGCGGGCAGCAATGGATTAAAATGTAAAATCTGAAGTGGGTAGCAATGGATTATAATGTAAAATCTGAAGCAGATAGGAATGTAATACAATATGAAATCTAATGCAGGTAGCAATGGAGTAAAATGTATAATCTGAAGCGGGTAGCAATGGATTACAATGTAAAATCTGAAGTGGGTAGCAATGG
>NC_090737.1:96481490-96484322 GCF_036898095.1 Palaemon carinicauda | reverse complement strand
CACACACACACACACACACATATATATATATATATATTATAAAATCGAGTGAAAATGGCACAAATTACCTGAGCGGAAAAGAAGATGAGACAGGTTAAAAAAAATAACGTAGCAATTTTATTCAACCTGATTTGTTGACATATTTTTTTTTCTCTCTCTCTCTCTCTCTCTCTCTCTCTCTCTCTCTCTCTCTCTCTCTCTCAAAACAAATCTGTTATCTAACACTAATTTCCAGATCTCCAGCAGATGACATTGCAGCTACCGATGACCAATACAGCTGCTGTGTTACTTTGATTAACATGTAAGTCAACAATAGGACTTTATAGGAAAGAACAGTGGAAAACATTTGATGGAAAATAGGTAACATAAGAAGTATTGTATACTGATAGTCTATAATTTCCATCTTGAATAAATGCGATGAATTGATATCAAATTGTAAGTTGTTTCCAAAAAAATAGTTCAGATAATGTAAAAGTAACGACCAATAAATCTGTTAATATCTATTTTTCTTGAAAAGTGAGGGATATTATTATTATTATTATTATTATTATTATTATTATTATTATTATTATTATTATTATTATTATCATTATTATTATATTATTATTATTTGATAAGGTACAACCCTAATTGGAAAAGCAGGATGCTATAAGCCCAAGGACTCCAACAGGGAAAATAGCCCAGTCAGGAAAGGAAATAAGGAAATAAAATACAAGAGAAGTTTAAGAACAATAACCTCAAAATAAATCTTTCATACAACAACAACAACAAGAACAACAACAACAATAATAATAATAATAATAATAATAATAATAATAATAATAATAATAATAACTTTTCATTAATAATGATAACGCAAGATTCTTTTCCAACAGGATTTTCAAGACCTAAATCTTTGTAAAATAAGGAGTTTTAATTCAGTTTCAGAAAAATTCCTTACTCGGTCATCGGTAAATTTAATTGGAAACCGATATTGGCGTCGAAGAGCATTTGGCCAGTAATTTTTCCGTAGTAACGGTGATCACATCCAGTTCACTGACAATTGAAAAGCAGCAAATTGTCTCCTAGATGGCAATGCATGGTTATCCAGATGGTGTAATATACTATACTACAATATAATATACCATTATTATAAAACTATAGGAGGAGCAAGTGCATAATCATTGTAGTAATTGTGAGTCTTCCTGACAATAATAGTGAAGATTCAAATGTTGCTGAACTCCGAAGGAATAGAATAAAAACTACAAATTAGTGATGACGGTGATGGCCTTAAAAGCAATGGTTAGAACAAGTAAGCTAATAACCATGATGAAACTGTAGATAACAACAACAACAACAGTAAAGTGGATAGCGAACCTTAATGGAAATAAGAACTATGACAACACCAAAAAATCATAACAAATACAACAAACATGATATGATGACAATGATAAACGATGATGATGATTCACTTTAAAACGATTAGAACAAGAACGATAATAAAGCTTATGAGGCCAACGAAAAAACAGAAACAACAACAACAGCAACAACAATAAAAACAGCGATAACAATAACCCAAACCTTTTTCCCAGCCATCGCCCATCGTTCTAGAACCCCTTCACAGATTACCTCCAGAGGTCAGGTCAGCCTTTGTGAGATTCGGTTCCTGGGTTGACCAGATGTGGAAAAGAGAAGAGACTGACCTTTTGCTTGCCCAGTCACTCGAAAGCATCACGACGTTGACCCCCCCAAAAATCCAACAACACGCTCGCCCCCCTTTCAACGCACACAAAATGTCTGGGCCATCAGCAGATGTCCAAATGGGTCTTTACTCCCCGCCGGTGACGCGGCAAATTTTACAGGGCGGCCATCTGTTTTGAACTTATTTCTCTACGGTGTGGAAACCGAGGGAGGCACATCATGTCTGCTGTTTATATCGTTTAGGTACAGCAATGCTAATATAAGATGGTTGTAACCTGGACAGCTAAAAATAACGGAATAAACAGGAAATTTCCCGGACAAATTGTAATGAAAATACATAACGGATAACGGAATCAGACAGTCTGAGGAAGAGAAAAAAAGAACGAATTTTGAAAGAAAAAAGGCAGGACATGATTTTAATTTTTTTTTTTTTCATTCTGCTTCAAAGGAACCTTACTCATGTAACCATTCGAGGAATGGGGAGTGGGGGGACTGGGTGCGGGAATGGGTCTAGCTACTTCATGCCGATACTCAAACTTTAGAAACTGGGAGAAGACATTGCAAGTATTTTGACAAAAACCAACCTTGTCTGAACCATAACACTCCCCATGACTTAAACATTCAGTTTCTCTAAACTGTAATACTACTGGAAAGAAGTAATTTCAGATTAAAATCTGAATTTTTCAAATTATTAGTGTAAAAATATAACTTCAAAGTAAAGTTCTGTAGGGCTCAATTGCTTCTCTCTCAAATAATTTTGGATTAAAATCAGAATTTTTCAAATTACTTGGACCAAGAAAACCCCCATCATCATAATAGCGAGTCTGAGCTGGAGTTTAATCTCGGATTTTTTCATTTTTTTATTTGCAACATGCAGTCAATTAGAGAAGACCAAAGTTACTCGAAACATCCCCGAGAAGATGAGCCGCTGAGACTGAAATGCTTCGGGTTAAAAAACTGGTCCTCTGGGTCGAAACGTACTCATTTTTTAGGCACCAATTTACAGCACGTACGTGACTCTTAATCTGAAACTGCTATTTCTGCTATGATTACTACTGCCTTGATACAAGATCATGTAAGCATATCAATTCCAAGGTGCACCCGTACACACACATGCATACACACACATATATCTATCTATCTATCTATCTA
>NC_090737.1:96463990-96468990 GCF_036898095.1 Palaemon carinicauda | reverse complement strand
ATTTGTTTGTCAGTTTGTTGACTGATTTATTTTGGTAACTTGTTATTCATTATTTAGATGTTCGATTCACTCGGATTTTCACTGTTTAGGTTTATTCTTTATGTCCCTATGGGAATTTTCAAAGATTATATTGTTGATAATAATGACAATAGTATTAATGATAATAACAATATAGTAGTAATTGTATTAATATAAGAACATTCAAGTTACTACTACTACTACTACTACTACTACTACCTCTAATGATAATAATAATAATAATAATATTATTATTATTATTATTATTATTATTAATTATTATTATTATTATTTATTATTATTACTTCTTACAATCTCTAACAACTTCTTCAATGAAATGGCAGTACAACTAAAAAAAAATAAGCTTTTTGGATCCTTAAAGAACACTGTATCACAAAATCTCCCAAGACAAATTTGAAATAGAATTAACAAGGCAAGGACAACCTTAAGATCCTTATCCCATACCGCAACACTGCAGGAGTCCTCGCCCACCCTAAAGTTTATTTTGGGTTATCTAATCAGGGCCTAAGATATGGCCAGTATCCACCTCCCTTCCTGACCATTTTGATGGATGCCCAGGTAGTTGGTAGGTAAGCAGGAAGGAAGGTAGGTTAGGAAGTGGGAAGTGGGTAGGTAAGCCTGAAGGCGGCCATGTAAGATGGTAGGTAAAGGTAGGCAGTTACCTGGGTAGATAGATAAGTCAAATATTAAATAACGAGATAGATCATTGGGTAGGTGTGAAGATAGTTAAGTTTGTACACAGGCAGATAGGAAGTTAAGCTCATTGGCACGCATAGAGATTGATGGATAATGTATGTATGTATTATATATATTATATATATATATATATATATATATATATATATATATATATATATATTATATATATATATATATATATATGCTTGAAATTTAGTAGGTAGATAAAAAGGAGAAATGGCATTGGATATTAAGCTTTGTAATAGATGGGGAACGTAATAGGAAAGGACATTACGATTAATCTTATATCTCTAATCTTTATAACATATTCTTTAAAAAAGCAGCTCTATTCCTCTATTCAGAATCAAACCCTGCACTTTTGCTTCCTTTCCTCTCTTTTATAGGCCTTTAAAGGCATCAGTAAACGAAATAATTTGAAATTGAATCAAATAAAACCTAAGGTAGAGTAACCTAGTAGAAGACGAGCTAAGAACTCCTTTCCTTACGACTGATCAAAATGGGATAAAAACTTTCAAAACTCCTACAATATTTTCTTCTAAGAAAACAAGAGAGATTATCTTGCCTTACAAGATGGCAATTACTTAAACACACACACACACACACACACACACACACACACGACAGACAAAAAAATAGAAAGATATGTTTATAATAATTTTTTAAAAAAATTATATCTGATTGCAGTTCCTTGTTACTTGAACTGAAGCAATGAAAATATTCAATATCTTTTCTATTTCTCTATCTTTCTATATATTTTTGCTCCTTTATTTAAAAAAAACTATATCCGTAAATATATTCATCAATTCAATATTTTCGTTCCTTCCCTACTTTCTCCAAGTATTTGAAAATACGTTATTTACACCTCACCTAGAGAATAATACCGTTAGTCTCTCTCTCTCTCTCTCTCTCTCTCTCTCTCTCTCTCTCTCTCTCTCTCTCTGTTAAACAAACACTCGTCCAATAAAGACCTCTTGCATCTGGCGTTCAAGGGCCCCCTACATACGACTGGTATGTGGGAATACGGGTATATACAGTAGATTCCACCCCATACAAGCAGCGTTTACCATGTCAGGTAGACTTGCTCCCCCTATATTTTTACAACGGGATGAAGGAAATCTCGAGATAAAAAAAACGTACTCTCACATACACACACCTTTAAACGGTCCACTTTTGTTGTTGTGTAGCCTACAGATCGTGAATACAGGCTAGGTATTGTACGTACATACTCTCGACACGAACCTATATTTAAGTCTCTCTCTCTCTCTCTCTCTCTCTCTCTCTCTCTCTCTCTCTCTCTCTCTCTCTCTCTCTCTCTCTCTCTCTCTTTCAAGTGATCCCACAGGCATTTCTCATGTGAGTGTAGATAAATCAATGAATTCATGTTCATCTCCCTTTATACATACATGTATATGTTTAATACATATGTCTATATATATGTATATATATATATATATATATATATATATATATATATACATATATATATATATATATATATATATATATATATATATAATATAATATAAATATATATATATATATATATATACATATAAAATGAACGCATTATTTTGCTTCTAAAGAGCTTCAGATTAACAAAAAGGGACGAACGAAAACAGAAACTTCAGCATTTTGAGCTATATTTATCATGGAGACCACTAAGCTTCGGGAAAATTTTTCGCATCACTATGGCTTAAAAAGGAATAAATACTAACGCTTTTATAAATATAAATTAGTAAAATCTTTAAAAGGAAACCTAACGGCGCAAGAATGAAGATTTACAACAAAGCTGAAACTATATGAATTATAATACCAGTTTTAAGATAAAGTGATAAAATGGAAACATAATGAATACGTATTAGTAATAATTAGAAATACAAGTTTCTCTCTCTCTCTCTCTCTCTCTCTCTCTCTCTCTCTCTCTCTCTCTCTCTCTCTCTCTCTCTCTCTCTCTCTCTCCAGATTCAATACGAAGACGTGCAAGATGAATACCTTCCCCGAAGTAGGTCGCTGTACAGTTGGCAATATTAATGATTACAGAGATAATGAAGGTTGACACTCCGGATGCAGTAATCAGGAAGATTGTAGGTTATTGATGATGTGGTTGTTGTTGTTGTTGTTAGAAGAGACTGGCAATGGAGTTACTGATGCTGTGCTATTTCAGATGTAGTTGTACTTGTTGTTTATTTGTTGGTATGAGGTATATATGAAGCCGTTGACTGAAATATCTTAAATATTTAGTCTAGACTTAATTGTGTTGTTAATGATTTACTGCTGTTATATTGCGTAGATGTAGATGGTTTGGGCATGCTCTTTGCACTCCTAAAGACAGATTAGTTCACCAAACTTTCAATTGGGCTCCACAAGTCACTATAAGAGTTGGGAAGATCCAGGCCTACATGGCTGAGGACTATGCAGCGTGAAGTAGAATGGAGAAGTATTGATTTAAAAGCTCAAGATAGAGACGAGTGGCAAAATCTAACTGAGGCTCTTTGCGTCAATGGGCGTAGGAGGAGAGATGATGATGGTGGTGATATTTACGTATATGTTTACTTGTAACCCAATTACTGCTATTATTGAATTTAATAGCAACTGCATTTGTTGTAATATATGCTGCTCTTATTCTTTATACGGACTACTTTACTTATGACAGAAATTTTGTTTTATATAGAAAGTATATTTTCATATAAACAGGTGATACCTGAAGACGTTATTTTTGTTTTTTTCCGTCTTGAAGTGACTTGTTTGATTACCTACTATCATTAATTTTATTAATTAACCCTTTCGCCCCAAAAGGACGTACCGGTACGTTCTTGCAAAACACTGTTATGTACATGTTTTTCAGGCATTTTCCAAAAGAATGAGACCAACCTGACTTCTCTATGACAAAAATTAAGGCTGTTAGAGCAATTTAAAAATATATATATATATATATATATATATATATATATATATAGCAAAATGTGCTCGAACTTTAACCTTTCCTTGGGGGTAAAAGGGTTAAAAATTATTAACGTTATATTCTAGTTAGAGTCTTCTGCCATCTATTGCTTCAAAATTCACATTCACAGAAACGTATAATTATGAACTGATAATAGAGCGAATGTTTTAAATTGTGCTAAATATGCTTACCAAAGGTGATTATTTTAAAAGTGATTGGTGGAAAAATGTAAAGCTGGTCTCTCTCTCTCTCTCTCTCTCTCTCTCTCTCTCTCTCTCTCTCTCTCTCTCTCTCTCGTACTTAGTATTACGGCTACTAACCCCCCACCCCCAGCATCCATCTCCTTACTTATTCCTCACATGTACTCTGCGAACATAACTCACTTCAGTATTTTTTTCTCAAATGGAACGCCCCATAACTCTTTGCTTCCGTTTTTCTGATTTCTCGCCTTTTTCTTGTTTCATTCTGCACTAAACTACGTAACGATGCCTGTACCATTAATATCTAAATTAAAAAAAACATATGGAAGATAGATAAATCAAAGATGAAAACTGTTTTTACGAGAAACCATATAATGATAGAAGTTATTGCTTACATTAAAAAATGCAAGAAAGATAAATCTAACAGATGGAAATAGTTTCAAATGCAAACCATATAATGATAGAAGTTATTGCATTTATATGATAAAAGACTCGAACAAAACAAACGAAACTCAGAAACCCACTAATCTTTAGCCATATCTGCACAATCCCAGAGTATAATTTGATGACCTACATTCAATAACTATAAATCAAATCATTGCGCCAAACCATTCATCCATTATCTTTTATATCTATTACCCTGGTAAGTAAAATATCAAGCCGTGAATAATCTTTATGTTCCCTAATGACAGGTTTTATTACCAAGTTTAGCGACGTATAAACAAATCAGGAATGGCCAATATGCATATCAAAACCGAGGGGGTGAGAGATGCATACTGATGCCACAAAAAACGGGATTGCTGTCTTTTTTTTTTATGAGCATAGAAAACGGGTATCGTAAAACATCCATTTAGGTCAGGGAGGGCAATGACTAGTGGTTGTGTCAATTTCCTAAATAAATTCCGCGAAGTTTTATCTATACAGCAATTTCAGGAAATTTTATGTTAAAATTTAATCCTTGATTATCATAAGAGTAAATATCCGTTATATCTGGTTTTTAAACACAATTTTACACTATTGTTTACGTTTTTTTTAACATTTTATAAAAAGCATAAAAAAAATGTTGATGTATTTGCCATTTTTCTTCATTAAATCTCCATTGTACATCTTTTTTTTATCAT
>NC_090737.1:96445121-96447621 GCF_036898095.1 Palaemon carinicauda | reverse complement strand
AAACACAAAAAGTAGTATTTTCTCGAAGGGTTACGCTGGGAAAGGGGTTGAGGCAAGGCCAATATTAATATTGGCCTTGGGTTGAGGTCCATAGGGGTTGTGCATCGTTGAGAAGGGGGAAGGGGGGGGGGTTATTTCGGGAAGAAGAGCCCTCACATAAAATGAGTGAAGTTTACGGCGATGGCAGCTTAATGAGAACCTATCAGCTGACAAGAACACTTACACTACATGATAGTGCCACTTACATTAGCTTGTAAGGACAAAAAGAATGACAGGATATTTGATTAGGAAAAAAATCTTAGAATTATATAAAGATTACCGAGAAATACGTACAAACTTGGTTATATAAATGTGGATCACCACAGAGAAACATACAATAATGCCTACCTTCTTCCATTTCTTTGGATAAGGAAATTAGAAAATAGAATATAATGTGATCAGCGTCGCGGTTGTATTTAAAATGAATGCATTAACAAAACCCAAATTCCATTTGTTGATACGTTTTTCCTTACATGTCAATTTCAATAATTTTAATTTTTTATAGATTTTCTCAAATTTTCTTCATTTTCCTTTTCACTAGTCGGTTAATGTCTTTTGAAATACTACTACTACTACCACTACTACTACTACTACTACTACTAATAGTAATATTCTACACCATTCAATACTACGTTGTACGTTCATACTTCAGCTGTTTAGCTGTAAAGAAATCCACTGAACAGAAATCATCAGTAACAGCCACTTTATAATCTTCACACAAAAAAAGAAAAATTCTAACACGATTTTATAAAAAAAAATGTAAACATTTCTATCAATCTTAAAATGAAATAACATACTATTGTTCACACAATTACCCACAAACATGGTCTCTTGACTGTCTTCAAATTAATTTCTTGTCCGTCTCCACACACCTCCGACCTACTTGCGGTGACGTCATCCCACCCCCACTGACCAGGCCCTTATTCATGAAGGCTTTCGTCGAACTCCTACCAAGACCTTGCACCAAACCATTTACCTTTAGTTGCACGCATTTCTGCATTTCACAGATGAAAAGATCACACATCTTCAGTACCTCATTTCCTTCATTTAAACAACCCTCGCTAGGCTTCTTTTTTCTAATTTCTCTAAAATATACAATGCTTACATGACTGAACAATCTCCAAACACTGATCTAGCGGCTCACCTGTTTCCCATTTATTTTCTGTCTCCACATTTCATATAATTTCATTTCTATTTACTGAAGACATGCTACACAAACCACGAATCTTAACCGCTTCAGCCTTTTATTTTTCTATTTACATTAATCCTCCAAACTTCCCTGTCATAAAGGATAGTTAACTCAACAATACTTTCATATAATGCACCCTTGGCTACAATAGATACTCCAATTCTCTTCCTAATATAATTAAAGTGCTATACTATCTGCATTCTTTCTTCTATTCAGTGACTCGTCTCTTCTATCGTCTTAAATTCACCTAATATATATATGTATATATATATATATATATATATATATATATATATATATATATATATATATATATATATATATATATATATACAATCAGCTGCTTCCATTTCCCCATCACCCATAGTGACATTAATAACTTCAGCTACTTGTATTCAACTTACCATTAAAAGCCTTACCCTCTCTCGTATTTACCAATTAAATTTCGGATTTTGCATACTCTATCAATGTCTTTCACTAGTCTAATGGCTTTTATTCATTACTATTAATCAGTAGTGTGCTATTTCTCTTATCATCGGCCATTCCATACTCCATTTTCCATTTAATTTCATTATCCCTAAACTTTGCACTCATAACAAATGGGATTATCCTGATGTCTCGCATCACTTCATTTATCAAGGTATTCAGCAGCTATAAAGACACGTCATACCTCTGTGTCAAGACAAACCTTTATATCCAACCCGATAATCTTAATTCAATATATTATAAGACATTCTGTACTTCCCACATAAAACCTTTATTCCCTCTTGAAAAAATATATTCTATATCGATAAACTTCACACTCGAATCTTTTTCAACTGTCATAAATCTCGTAAAGCTTTTTCCCCTTAGCATTCATACTTTTCAAAAGGCAATCTAATCATAAAAAACCAGGTCTCCAAAACTCTTTCACTTGGCTGGACCGATGTTATTCTTTTATAATAAAGCCTTCTGTTCCTTATCTCTCAACACAAACTCAACCATACCCTAATCTTGTATACTAGTAATATTATGTCCCTATTATTCTAAAGATCTCATTTGACACCAAGAAAATTCTTATTTCATCCATTCATTTGAAACTTTTTCTCGTCTATCCACGTCTTGAACATTCTGGTTAGCCATTCTGTCCTACTCTCACCTATGAACAGCAGCGTCTCACTTATAATCCCATGAATTCACGGAGTCTTACCATTCTTGAACCTCTTGCTTATTCTCCTTACATCTTCACCCAGCTACTTACAAAAACTCCATCTACTCTTGCACCAATCAAGT
>NC_090737.1:96437621-96440121 GCF_036898095.1 Palaemon carinicauda | reverse complement strand
TAAGTGCAAAATAATCATAAGTATTAAAAGTCAAATACAGGAATTAGATGGATAAGCTTCAATGTAGATCAAACCCCCAAACAACAATAATAATGATGAAATTAATGATAATAATAACAATAATCAGTAAAAATAAGATGATTATAATAATAACTACTTAATCAAATAATCTCTAACAATGAGTGATAGTTAACAACGAAGGACTAACACCCATTTCCTTTATCACTATCTCCTCATACGCCTATTGACGCAAAGGGCCTCGGTTAGATTTCACCAGTCGCCTCTATTTTGAGCTTTTAAATCAATACTTCTCCACTCATCATCTCCTACGTCACGCTTCATAGTCCTCAGCCATGTAGGCCTGGGAATTCTAACTCATCTAGTGCCTTGTGGAGCCCAGTTGAAAGTTTGGTGCACTAATCTCTCTTGTGGAGTGCGAAGAGCATGCCCAAACCATCTCCATCTACCCCTCCCCATGATCTCATCCATATATGGCAGTTGAGTAATCTCTCTTATAGTTTCATTTCTACTCCTGTCCTGCCATTTAACTCCCAATATTACATGTCCTTTATATTTAAAGTTAATTACTGAGAACTACAAATTCACAATAATAAAACGAATATAGAATGTTTGATAACTTTTAAAAAATTACCCAATAGTTAATGACAACTTACATAGCTGCTCAAAAATTAATGATAAGATTTATAACCGTAAAAATAGGCACGTGCCTTCCACTTGTCATTAACTTAATGGAAAACAAATTATATAAGACATGCAGTGTAAGATTTCTATTTATACCGAAGCATTGAGGTTTGAGTAAACAATTTCTTCCTACCATTAACAAGATTACATCTGTATGAAGAGAATCTTTTCGATTTCGTTGCCTTTGTAAGAATAGCAGATTATGAAATATAATTTCCTTGTAAATTATGATTTTATTCCAGAAACGAGGATTGACAATTTGTTAAATTATCAACGGTAACCATTTCCAAATTACTTATAATGACTCCCCACAAATAATTAATGATTAATAATTACTTATGATTAATATAATTGACATAATGATTATCCAACAATTAACGACAACGTTTTTGTTGTCTGACAATTGACTATCATCACAACATTAATGATATATCTGTTTTTTTAAAGGTGATTATAATTGACAGTTTTTAATTACGTTGCACTTAAAGCCCACTAGATCATGCTCGGTCATAGGAAAAAAAAATTGTTAAAAACGACTGTTCAAAATTCAGGAAGAACAGAGACAAAAAGAAAAGAATTCCAAGCACACATAATATGGACAAACTAGAGGGACAACACCAGAGCGCAGACCTCCGCCAGGGCTGCTTAATTCTCGATCTTGACTTTGACCTTTGATCTTAACATGTATTAATTGGCGTGTATTTTCTTAGTCTCAAATATGAACCAAGTTGGAAGTTTCTGTGACAACGATGTCCAAACTTATGGCTGATTACACAAATTGGACATTTTGCTTGACCGTGACCTTAACCTTTGACCTTAACCTTCCAAAATTTAATTATTTCCAGCTTCTTACATAACATAAAGTTTCATTACTCTACGAATAAAATTGTGGCCAGAAAGCTATTCACAAACAAACACACACACACAAGCAAACAAACACGTAACACACACAGGGGGTAAAAAATAGCCTCCTTCCAACTTCGTTGGCGGGGTTAAAAAAACACAGTCGCTGACACATAGGCCTATACATATATGTATACATACTGTATATATAGTATATATATATATATATATATATATATATATATATATATATATATATATATATATATATATATATATATATATATATATATATGAATCAGATTTTTACAGTTAGGCAGATATGCGAGAAATATTTAGCAAAAGGTAAGGAGGTGTATGTTGCGTTTATGGATCTGGAGAAAGCATATGATAGAGTTGATAGGGAAGCAATGTGGAATGTGATGAGGTTATATGGAGTTGGTGGAAGGTTGTTGCAAGCAGTGAAAAGTTTCTACAAAGGTAGTAAAGCATGTGTTAGAATAGGAAATGAAGTGAGCGATTGGTTTCCGGTGAGAGTGGGGCTGAGACAGGGATGTGTGATGTCGCCGTGGTTGTTTAACTTGTATGTTGATGGAGTGGTGAGAGAGGTGAATGCTCGAGTGCTTGGACGAGGATTAAAACTGGTAGACGAGAATGATCATGAATGGGAGGTAAATCAGTTGTTGTTTGCGGATGATACTGTACTGGTAGCAGACACAGAAGAGAAGCTTGACCGACTAGTGACAGAATTTGGAAGGGTGTGTGAGAGAAGGACGTTGAGAGTTAATGTGGGTAAGAGTAAGGTTATGAGATGTACGAGAAGGGAAGGTGGTGCAAGGTTGAATGTCATGTTGAATGGAGAGTTACTTGAGGAGGTGGATCAGTTTAAGTACTTGGGGTCTGTTGTTGCAGCAAATGGTGGAGTGGAAGCAGATGTACGTCAGAGAGTCAATGA
>NC_090737.1:96427621-96432621 GCF_036898095.1 Palaemon carinicauda | reverse complement strand
ATAATTTCTTAAATAAAAGTATAACAAAACATGGTAATTCTCAGTCTTGCTGGTAATTTTCTCATTTTTTCTTCCAATAATTCAGAAATGAATTCATTTCCAAAATTCTTGAAATGGCCGTAAAATAAGAGAAACTATTTGGTAAATCTGGAAGCTTCATTAATGAGCGTAAATAGTTTTCTAGCATTCTAAAATATTCAGAAAAAAACTTTTGCTACCATTTGGTATATTTGCATGTTTATCTGAACATTAATGACATTCTCTCCATATAATTT
Organism: Palaemon carinicauda; assembly: GCF_036898095.1. Classification (NCBI taxonomy): domain Eukaryota; kingdom Metazoa; phylum Arthropoda; class Malacostraca; order Decapoda; family Palaemonidae; genus Palaemon; species Palaemon carinicauda. The sequence continues at coordinate 96,432,346 of NC_090737.1, read as the reverse complement.
TTCTTAAAGAGATTAAAAAATCGTGAACAAAACCAGACGACAACTTGTTATAACGAAAAAAGCACTGGGAAATCTTTCTCTATTTGCGGTTCTGTCAACAGGACTGTTCGTTCCATTAACACAGATAAATAGTGCAACGGAATGCCCTTTCTGAAAGACAGGTTGATGCAACCGTATCTAGACTTGGAGAGAGAGAGAGAGAGAGAGAGAGAGAGAGAGAGAGAGAGAGAGAGAGAGAGAGAGAGAGAATTATACGCCAATAAAGGGCCATGCAAATCGAAGGGTGCCCGGGTGACACGATCTCGCCCATACAGCTCCCTATACAAACACAAAATTACCGTACGTCGGTGACCATCTATGTACACTCGAATCACTTCGCAGTGTCTATACTCTTGAACACGTACAATCAAACAAACATCGCCCCAAACCTACTCAAGAGTCAAGAGACAGTGTAAGGTCACATCTAGTTCAATAGAGTAGGATTTTCAAAACGACTTATTTGTGAATATGGAAGTTTTTCATTATCTCAAAACATTCCTTTGCATAAAATTCTCCATTGCTATCTCTCAGTTATAACAACCAAGTCTCAGGGCATACGAAAATAACTCGAATCTATCTGTTGAAACTGTGTGACTTCCTCTGCCAAGAGAGAGAGAGAGAGAGAGAGAGAGAGAGAGAGAGAGAGAGAGGAGAGAGAGAGAGAGAGAGAGAGAGAGAGAGAGAGAGAGAGGAGGTTTTCGATGTATCTTGCTCGTAAAAGGCTGTCAACCTCATCTGTGGTTCTAGACAGTCGCTCCATGAACTCAGTGACGTCACAGAAGGTCAAGACCCTTTTGATAATGTCAGATAAGAAGTGAACTCTTCTTTTCCAGATCTCAAAGACCTCTTTGATTACTTTGTATCCTTTTCTTCTTCTATCGTTCTTGGTCAGTGGATTGCGGCCCGCGAGGAACAGGATAGTTGCGCTTTCAAAGGTTAATTCAACAAGAATGTGAAATGTCAGAAAGCATTCTGCAAAATCATTTTTAAGATTTGCATTTATAAGCTTAGAAACATGAGCGCTCCCAATTGAAAAGAGCTTGATTTGGCTATTGAAAATCATTAAATCTGGATCATAAAATATAAGAACATCCCTGGCTGTAAACATCTCGAATTAGCACCGAAATAAGAGCAAATTAGACTCTGAAATGAGGTCTTTCAACCGGGATTTAACAGCATCTTCTTCATTGTTGCCAAGTAATGTTGAATCATCTCCGGAATGCCAGATGTATTCTGACACTGTCTGGGGCTTCTCGGGGGAATTCGAACTACACTGAAGCGAGAAGGGGAAAAATCCTTCACACGAGAAAGACGAGGAGCTATAAATAGAACGTAACACTCCAACTGGGTTCCAGGAGTTTCTAAAGAAGGGGACTGTCTGTATACAGTCGTGGAACACTGACACGAATGGACGCATGAAGGGCTCGCGAAATAATAGTTCCCGTTGAAAGGCTGTCAATCTTTTCTTCTTCAGTAATATCTTCTACCTTCTGTCTTCTATATATATATATATATATATATATATATATATATATATATATATATATATATATATATATATATATATATATATATATATATATATATATATATATATATATATATATATATATATATATATATATATATATATATATATATATACACACAGTACATATATACAGTATATATGTATGTCAATTTGTATTTAAATATGCATACATGCTTACATACACACATACATACATACGTACATATATGCATACATACATACATACACATTTGTGTGTATGGGAGAGGGTATAGGCTACCTTTGCAAAGGATCTCCAAGTATTCGCGTGAAGTTCTGCCGTATTCGAAAGATTAATGAAACGTTAAAGGATATCTAGTTAACATTAGTAAGGTTGTAAAGTCCATCTACCAAAAAGTAAGCGATAACCTGGAGCTGTCTATGGACCTACTAAATCTAAGCCGAGCTCAACGCCAATAACCCATCTTAGCTGGTAGCATCTTCCAAACATGGGTACCGTTGTCACCACATCCTTCCGCCCACACTTGTCTATGAAAGCGATAATGCCATGTTTACCATCCTGTTAGTCTCTCTGTAGTCAAAGGTCACTCATGAAAGGGAAAATATGACATGCTTTGACCTCATCATCACGAAAAGAGGAATTAAAATGAGAAAATCATTTTGGTCACAGCTCCAATCTACTTCAGGTATCAATCAGTCGCTATTAGGAAGACGTTTCCGTAAGAGTGGGATTTTGTTTTGAAGAGATACATGAAAATACATCTATATTTTTGTTTGTTTCCACTTTTTTTTTTTTTTTTTTTTTTTGCATCGTGTAGTTTGTTATACATAAAATAAAGGAAATTCTTTCAAAGTTTTTAACCTATGAGGATGTTTCCTTTATTCCATAAAAATGGTTTAGTCATGATAATGACGAATAATTCTATAATTTTTAATATTTTTGTCCTTATTTGCGAAAAGGACCCTATATTTATCATAAGATTTATAGTTCTGTTTCCTCAACATTTAAAAAAATCTTGAAATAAATGAAATATGTAATCTGTTTATTATTATAGGTGGTAGCCAAATTAATTCGTTCAGTCACAACCAAACTCTTCGAAAGATATTTTATATGATTCAATTATTACAATAATTATGAATATAATCAAATATATTCTGATAAATATCTGAGCTCGAGTTAATATATCAATTTTCTTCTCGCTCTCTTGTAACTAACTTTAGTTTTAAGGAATACCGCACAAAAAGATCAGAGTTCTGCATTTCTACACATTTTCACTTATTTACAAGAATATATCCAACTCCTTGATTTTATCTCAATCTTGAGAGAGAGAGAGAGAGAGAGAGAGAGAGAGAGAGAGAGAGAGAGAGAGAGAGAGAGAGAGAGAGAGAGAGAGAGAGGGGTTCTCAGGGCAAAGACTCACCGAGAGAGATAAAAGAAACCACTGTTCTGTACTCTTTTCAAAGAAGGCGGCTGCACACAATAGCAGAGAAGCAAAATTACAGACGAGGAAAGCACGGAGTTTGAGAAGGCAGATAAGACAAGAAAAATAGTAGCAACAGGATGTAAATTTTTTTTTTTTTTTTTTCAGTTTCGTTTTTTGGGGACGGAGGGACGAGAGGCAGAGTTCTTCATGGGGCATTTGGGGGTATGGGTGGTGAAACTGCAAAAGGGTAAGGATCCATTTAGGACATTTGGCTTATTCATGGGTATCTTTGACTGCGGGGGAGGGGAGGATCATTTGGCATTTGGGGGGGGGGGGGGGCATTTGTGGCCCATTTAATGCATCTGGTTGGGGGTCACGTGGGTAAAATCAAGAGGCGGTCAGACAGGGGAGAGGTCAGATCAAGGTGAACTATGAGATTCTCAATTTTTTTTTTTTTTTTTTTTTTTTTTTTTGAGGGGGATGGTGAAGGAAGAAGGACGCAGTTTGAACCTCTTGGGATGTAGGTCGGGGCCCATCTGGGGGTGTTTGGGATAAGGTCATGAGGCCAGTTTACAGGGAGGGGAACAATACGATTCTTCGGAATTATCATAAAATCACGCAGTCAATAAGATGGATAAGCCGATCGGAATCGAAAATGATTTAAGAGGGTTGAGAAAGCTCAGTGATATGAGGTCATGTCCTGATGTCTGCAGGAATAGTTTATACTATAATGAATGATAGATGATGATGAATTCAATGAAAAAATAATTCAGAAAATATATGAAACGAGAACAGAATAACTAGTAAAGGAAAAAAAAATAGTTGAGATATGAAACTAAATTTGAATATCGAATTATAGTTGAAAAATAACCCATTTTATGAACAAATAAAAAAGATGCATTATAAATAACTTTTAGAAACACAACCTTAGCCATGGCTGTGCAATATAAACCTAACCCAAACCCAACCCATCCCACCCCAAAAGGTAGAAGGTTGGCCAGGGCACCAACCGCCCGTTGAGATACTACCGCTAGAGAGTTATGTGGTCCTTTGATTGGCCAGACAGTAGTGCATTGGATCCTTCTCTCTAGTTACAGTTCACTTTCCCTTTGCCTACACATACACCGAATAGTCTGGCCTATTCTTTACAGATTCTCCTCTGTCCTCATACACCTGACAACACTGAGATTACCTAACAATTCTTCTTCACCCGAGGGTTTAACTACTACACTGTAATTGTCCAGTGGCTACTTTCCTCTTGGTAAGGATAGAAGAGACTCTCTAGCTATGGTAAGCAGCTCTTCTAGGAGAAGGACACTCCAAAATCACACCATTGTTCTCTAGTCTTGGGTAGTAACATAGCCTCTGTACCATGTGGTCTTCCACTGTATTGGGTTAGAGTTCTCTTGCTTGAGGGTACACTCGGGCACACTATTCTATCTGGTTTCTCTTCCTCTTGTTTTGTTAAAGTTTTCATAGTTTATATAGGAAGTATCTATTTAAATGTCATTGTTCTTAAAATATATTATTTTTCCTTGTTTCCTTTCCTCACTGGGCTATTTTCGCTGTTGGGGCCCCTGGGCTTATAGTATTTTACTTTTCCAACTAGGGTTGTAGCTTAGCAAGTAATAATAACAACAATAATAATAATAATAATAATAATAATAATAATAATAATAATAATAATAATAATAATAAAAAATAATTATAATAATAATAAAAGCTCCACATCTTTCCCATAATTTGATCAGT
>NC_090737.1:96392621-96400121 GCF_036898095.1 Palaemon carinicauda | reverse complement strand
TTTAAACATACAAAAGATATACATGTAAACTTTGAGTTATACTATGTAGAAGTAACTGTCGTTAACATCACTGTTATTAATTGTCGAAGAAGCCAAGTGACAATGATCTTTTTCTGGCACGGCTCCATATTCGGAAAAGGAAAAAGAACAAATAAGATAAAAATAAATCGTACATACATATAAAGTTCCACTTCCTTATATGATTGTCTTGTCTAAACTACGAATAAAAAAAGTAATTATTACTATATTTCTCTCTATTCTGTTCTTTGTCTCTTTATCGATGTAGTTTGTTATGCTCTTATTGTACACGATTATTACGTGAAATGTCCACACATTTTCATGTATTGTTGGAATATGTATTTTTTAAGTATAGAATGTTTTGCTCATTTGTTCTTTACATTCTCTATCAAGAATATTTATATATGGATAAATATTTTCTGGAATTTTTTTTTATTATTGCTTTTATCAAGACTATAACAATACAGTTACATACCACACCAAATGCTCTGATCTTAAAACTTTCATTAGGACCAAGGGTGAGAGAAAATGACCCCGTCCTGGACAACGGCATAACTAAATGTGAATTTTATTACCCGAAGAATATCGGTGTCAGACAGACAATACATTGATACACAATTTGTTTGAGTGTATAGAGATTATTTGTAATTTTTCATTTGTATCATTGACGTCACTTAGTGGGTGTTTGTTTCAGAACAACATATCCGTCTGTAATGGCAGATATAGTACGTTTCTTTAACATGAAGAGACATATATTTGAGTAGACATCGTACTCTTTTTGTACAAGGAAAGATTCTAGAAGTTGTAAACTCGAGGGTCAACCAGCTTACCCTGACCTTCATTTTACTTACAACCAGGATGTGGCAATTTCTGCCTTATCTTGTGATCCAAAAATCGTGTAACTTTCCTCATCAAGACTTTTTTCTTCATTTCAGAGAAATTGAATATCAGTTTGCTCACTGTGCTTGAACCTGAAACAAGCATGCTTGTCTCGATCTCTCCACCGAAAAAAAAAGAAAAGAAAAAATAGACCCTTTGTTATAATAAACCGATTTCTTCCAGACATTCCTCGATTCAAGATGGAGGGCAAAGGTTAAGACCACACAGTTGGAAACCACCTAATCCAGCAACTGAAAACAAGAATCAAATTGCCAAATGACATTCAACCTAACATCAACCGATTACTCACCAATGAAATCGCTCACTTGACCTGTATAAAAATATACGTGTGCTACATTTCAATGGGTTCAAATCACATCGAAGGATACCTGCTTGGAGTATCTATGTTTGTTTAGGAGTTGAGTACAAGTCTCTGACTTATAATTCCGGAAGCATAAAAGCTTCATGCAATTAAACATCTAAAATAAAGTTGTCATTTATACATTGGAATTAGTGAAAGTTTCAAGTTATATTTCTTGATTAATTCCATCTATTCAATTATTCATAGACTTTAATTTAAAATTTCATCATCCATTTTTAAGCAACGAATTGAAAGCTCACTGTTTTTGTTTGTTGTTTTTATTTTATCATCTACTTCTTGGGAAATAATAAATCACTGCCAAAGCAATTTACGATGATAACTACATCCTCTTCCTTCAGTTAAGAATACTCGTCTATTGAAAGATTGAGCCAATTACACAAAATATAGATGAAGGGATTATGAATTGCATGTGCATTCATCAAAGAGAGATGTGGGATATGTGCGTGCATGTGGATACAAGAGAACACATATATACCTCAACATCTGCACTTTTAATGACCGGCCATTCCCCCATGAGGCCAGACAAGTTAGTAATACATAAAATCAGAGACGATGCAGTATCGTCGTAACTTTACCCTCATATATCGCGATCAAGCCTTGAATCTTAATAACAAATGCAAGATAACTGTAATCGGTTCTCTCGGGTAACAGGTTCTTGGGTGAAGAGGGAACAAAGAAGAATAGTCTCGTTCTCTATGACATAAACAAACAAGAGCCTTGAGAATACGTCGTGGTCAAGGAGATGCTTTTAAGTAGCAGCTGCCCTAGAGTGCCTGGAAGCAGTCATCTCTCACTGAAGAGCTGTTCAATTAGCAAGGCTATCTTTCTCTTGCGATGATGATTAGCAACTTTGTCTTAATCTTTACTGAACGTTTTCAATAACTGATGCTCCTGCTGAATGAAGAAAGGGAATATCTTCTGCATTTTCAAAATGATTAGTCAAAGTCTATCGGGTAGCTTCACAATTAGTGGGGTTATAGCTTACGACGAGTAATGGCAGTCTAATGGGATCTTTGATTTATTACCATAACATGTCGGTAGCTTATGATTAGCAGCCAAGTGTAAGTACATTATTCATATTTGTCTTTAATTACAAGTCATACTGATAGCTTTTATGCCTAATTTATTCAATACCTTGATATCAATTTAACGGGGAAGCTAATGAGTTAGTAATTGGTTCTCTGTTATGGTTCTGCTTCCAGGATTATTTACGAACAGATGAAGTATTATCACTATAATGAACGACTCCTAAATACAAAGGTTTTCTATTTTCTAGTTTTTCTTAGCAAAGCGACAGATAAATGCATGTTAAGACTAATGCCTTCTTTTTATTCAGTTCATAATTTAGCGCATGGAGAACCTATCATCAACCATATGTAAATTAATATAGTTTTCTGTTAAATTTCTCTTTTCATTTTCTTGCATAAAGTTCTCGTATTCAGGATATTTTTTGGCTGATTTTTCTTTACCCCAGTTGTGATGTTCCTATTATTGCTATTCATCCTTTAGTATACCTCAACATCTTTTGGGACTCCGATAATTGAGAGTATTTAAATATCAAAAGCATTACTGACATGGAAAAGCATTCATCATAGCTAATGGTGAAATAAATAATTTCTTTGTTTGTCTACCTGTCTGCCCCAATTCACTTGAGAGAGAGAGAGAGAGAGAGAGAGAGAGAGAGAGAGAGAGAGAGAGAGAGAGAGAGAGAGAGATCCTACATAATTCATGGAGAGGATGGTAAGATTACACAGCTCCTGTGGTGTTTTATCACCCTTTCAAAATCGGATTTTTTTTCTAGCTTTTAGAAATCAAACGAATTTTACCAGATTCCTGTTTACATACATAATAACTCCTTCAGTTTGATTTCAAGCCCTCATTCTAACCGTTTTATATCCACACAAGACACCTAACGTCTGCTGCAAGTTTTTAGACATAGAAAATTGGGATGAGGTTGTTTGTACAACAAAAACAACAACAAAAACAACAACAGCAGCAGCAGCAGCCCTGTATTTTTATCGTTTTTCTAAAACACAACAACTTACTTGAACCATCTGAGTTTAAATAAATAAACATGCATGATCAAATGCTTAATTAGATGTATGTGAAATAAATGCGAGTGTTCATGCGTCTGTATAAGCACGTATACTCACGTACATTTATAAGGACGTGTAAATAAAAACCTAATTTGTTTGATATGTTGAACGAAAAAACAAATGAGAGTTTTTTAAGAAAGAGAATAGCTTAAGAGTATATGAAGTAGGGGTAGAGCGGTATGTGTATGTGTGTGTGTGTGTGGCGAGAGAAGAAAGAATACGCTTTTGAGGAACAAATAGGTGAAGCCGAGTGTGCCTATGAATAAGAAAGTTGGGCGCGTTAGAAAATGCTTGCAGAAGCGAATGCTTTTGATCACTCGAGAATCCCCGATATACAAAAAGGGCATTGCTTTTGAAAAGACCCAACGGCAAAACAATAATGTAGCAATAAAACCAGCAGGGAACTATTTCGCCAGAGTAAAATCATACCTCATTACGGATTACAATGCTTGCCGAGCAATTGTGCAATAAAATGTTATGTTTATGGTTACACGAAAGTGTTGGAGTCAGTCAAGTGTTTCAATTTACAACAATAGACTCATTTCTTTATAGGACTTTGGTAACTTTATGAGCTTTGCATAACAGAACACCTGAATTATACGGATATAAAATTATTGTATTTCAAATGGAAGTGTTAAAGATATATGATATATGAGTCTAACTTTTAAAATTTTGTTCTTCATTGTTTTTCAAAACCTAAAAATCGATATTTACCTTTTAAAGAGATACGAAGGGCCTCTGTTCAAATGAAGCAAAGTCAATGCTATAGAGTGCGTGTTAATGATTTTTTTTTTCAAATATTACTAATAAGTGTTATGAAAACGTAAGGTTGCAGATGGAGGGCGAGAGCTTGAAATGTTAGATAAAAATTATTTTTATTGAAATTTTAGGCATCATTAACCATTGTACGTTATGTTTTGTTCTCATTCTTACAGCGAATGAATTAAAAGCATCCTCTATCTTTATCTGCTTAAAGGAAATGAATTAGGGTAGTTACTATAAAGTGGCAAACTCACAAATGCATCACTGCATAGAGATGTGTCTATTTTCCATTCAATGGTTATTCTTATTTTGAAAGTGTATAGAAGACATTGTAAACAAGAGGTTCGAATTGAAACTTCAAAATCTGCACACTGTACCGCACGTATTTCATACACACTCATATCTTATCACTCGCTCTTCCCTGCAATGTTAATAAACCAACCTGTATAAACCTGATAGCTCATGTTTAATTTTCTTTGAATTTTTGTGACGTTCTTGCTCGCAAGTCATGGTATTTAAGCTCGATGTCTGTTTAATAAAGTTCAGTTGCATTCACCTCGCCTCTCAGTAAACGCCTAACTGGTGCCACTCACATTGATGACCACCAGTGTCCATCTCCCTCCCACCTTCCACCTCACTATTGTGTCTTACTGTATGATGATGCCTCCCTCTGACATTAACTCTACTATCAATGCCAAACCCCTAAAACTACCGCCTTTGCCAGTACAGAGGCATTCACCTGGTTTTAGCAAGCTGAGGTCCAGTTTCACATTAAGGGCGTGACTTGCTCAAGCACTAGAGCAGACTATGTTCTCACATCAATCCCCAAGAATGCTTTACCGGAAATATCAAATTAACTTTTTGACCAAAGGGACACCCCAATAGCATACAACACCCCCAGAACATACCTCCTGGAGCAGTATTCACCGTCGACAGCCACCCGTATAGCCAAACTTTTTCAGCTCTCTCAAAAACTGGTGGGGGACTAAAAGGCTTTGCTCGCCCTCAGGAAAATGACCAGTATTGCTTGCCTGTAACCTACCACAGACGGCCCTCCTCATGAAGTGATTCTACTTTGTGCCTTTTGAGTACGGCGTCTACCCAAACCTGTACACGCTACCATCCCCGATATCGATATTTTGCCCATGGAGGACCTGATGACCAAAGTTGACGTCCTTATGGACAGCTACTTCACCACCTTTAAGACATCCATTAAAGCCTCCACTCCTGAAGAAGTGGACAACTATTCAACAACGACCAAAGCTGTCATGAATGCTGTGGGACATAGCTACTGCCACTCCAGATTCGGGGCTGCTGCAAAGAAATGTGCAAATGGTTGTTAGTGGCCTAAAGATGTGTAAGTAGTCCATCGCTTGAAGCGGTGACCTCCCCTGTCACTAACCTTTTCTTTTTACATGAGGCAGCTATGGGCGTTTAATTTTTGGTAGACATGGATGCTTGCCGTTCTCTTCTGCCAAGGCCACTCTCAAGGACATGACGTAGTCTATCTGAGTCTTGCGATGTCTGCCTGGTAGCTGCCAACGGATGTGCGGTATCCACCCACAGTTATGAAACCCTCACATTATCTTTTGTAAGATCCAAATATAATTGGAAGTTTCTTGTTGCTGATGTCACATTGCCAATCCTTGGTGCGGATTTCCTCTCACATTTCCACCTCCTGCTTGATGTCGCTCACTGTTGGTTAGTCAACTCAGATTTGTCCTCTTTGACACCTCTCCAACCCACCCCCTTTGACCTCACTCTTCACATCAGCGCATCCACGGAAGACTACGCCCACCTCCTCACATCGTACCTGGTAGTTTTTCGTCCAGAACTTCGTTAAACGCCTACAGTTCCCACCAAACACGGTGTTTATCACCATGTCAAGATGATGGGGCCTCAGTATTCGCCAGATTCAGGCATTTGGCACAGGATCGTTTGGCAGCCCCTAAACAAATGTTTGCCAAAATGGAAGAAATGGGCCTTTGCCAAGAGGCCTCAAGCCCATGGTCATCACCTGTATGCATTGTCCTAAAGAAAGATGGCTCTCTGTGTCCGTGTGAGGATTACAGGCGCCAGAACATGCAGATTAAACTATATTACTACCCTCTCCCAAACATCGCCGACGTGACCTCCTACTTGCACGAAGCGAAGGTTTTCTCCCCGCTTGACCTCTTGAAGGGGTATTATCAGGTGCCCATGAACCTAGAAGACATCCCCAAGACCGCCATCACCACCCCCTTGGGTACATTCCCTTCGATTACTGCTATTTTGGTCTTTGTAATACTGGGGCCACTTTTCAATGCCTCATAGATGGCATCTTAGAGGACCCCCCCTTCTGTGTATGTTACATGAACGACATACTTGTGTTTTCTTCCTCCAAAGGTTCATTTTGCCCATATTCGTCACCTACGCATCCTGCTTGACCACCTGCAACAGAACGGCCTTGTAAGCCATTATGAGAAGTGTTCCTTTAGTGCCAACAAAGTATCGTTCTTAGGGCATTGCATCACTCCTGAAGCAGTCTACCACCTCCTTGAGAAGATAGCATCCGTTCAGAACTTCCCCACGCCCTCGACCGTCATAGCACTGCAAGAATTCTTGGACATGATCAACTATTACCACCGTTTTCTACCAGCCATTCTCTCTTGCCCCCTCTATGCCTCCTTCAAGAGCAAGACAAAAGACCTGAAGTGGGGTCCCCTTGAGGAAGCGGCCTTCTGCAACGCAAAGAATGCCCTATCAACTACTGCTGGTCTCACTTTTCCTGTAACACATGCACCTCTCCTTCTCTCCACCGATGCCAGCGACATCACTCTTGGTGCAGTACTTGAGTAGGTGGTCAACGGCCCTGTCCATTGGCCTTCTTCAGTAGAAAACTGTCCAAGGCGGAATCCCGCTAGTCTACCTTTGACTGCGAATTGCTAGAGGTGCCCAAGGCTGTCCGTCACTTTTGCCACTTCTTGGAAGGTATGCCCTTTGTCATTCGCACAGACCATATGCCTCGGATGCACAACTTCACTTGATAGTCCAACACCTGGTCCGCCCGTTAACGCTGACACCTCTCTGCTGTGGCTGAATACAATTGCCCCCTTCAACACATCCATGGGAAAATGAATCCGATGCCCTGTCAAGAAACGTATTGGCCGCCATTTACCTAGGTTTGGATCACATCGCCTTGGCAGAAGCCTAACGAAAAGATCCAGAGTACCAAGACATCCTGCCCATACCTACATTGGGAAGACGCCCCCCTCGACGATTCCAACACCACCCTCCTCTGTGACATCAGTACTGGTAAACCTATTCCGTGGATACCTGCTCCCATGCGCCGACAGGTGTTTGATTTCATTCATGACCTTTCAC
>NC_090737.1:96377621-96382621 GCF_036898095.1 Palaemon carinicauda | reverse complement strand
CAATACGATGACCCAGAACAAAAACTAGAAAATGTGCAAATACGGAAAATTTATTAACTTCAAAGGGAAAGGAAGGAGAAATCACTTAATCATTAGAGGAGAAATATATTATAGTAGAAAATTCACTATGACGACAAAAAATTTAATAAAGTTTAAGAGTAAAAAGGAAAAGAAAGGGATCACGAAATTCTTCTAAAACTGTAGCACTACAGTATATCAAGAGATATGATGATCCTCACAAAAGAAAAAAAAAAAAAAAATCCTTTCTGGTTTTACAGAAAGGACACAAGTTGATCAAGGGCAATTTGGCGATGGGTCAGAAAATGAAATGGAAGAGCGATGGTTGAGAGAAAGAAAGAAAAAAGAAAACTTTCAAAATAAAAGACTTGGTTAAAGAAGGAAAGAATATGGGAGGAAAATAGAGGGCAGAGGTCGATGAATTAAGGGAAAAGACATAATTTCTCTTAAAAAAGGTGTTCAAAGCCAAAAACGTTGATTAGATCAAGTGTATGTGAGAGAGAGAGAGAGAGAGAGAGAGAGAGAGAGAGAGAGAGAGAGAGAGAGAGAGAGAGAGAGAGAGAGAGAGAGAGAGAGCTGTGTTAGTGGAGAGTGAAAACACCAAGGGGCATTATTGTCAATTACCACCTTGACTTTGTGTTTAACTGATGAAAGCAATAACAAGCAAAAAGAGTCCTCCACCTTTTGATTAAAATTTGTAAAGGGAGATTTTTTATGAGCTACTATTATCGAAAGTTTACTAACATTCATTTAAAACAAGCCTAATGAACACTGAATTATAAAGTGAGAATTTACAGGGCCAATGCCCAATGGTAAAAAGATCAGAGGGAACTGAATATGATAAATGTGTAACTTATAATTACACTACATTATGCTTTGATAAATATATTTTTTCTCATTCCCAACAGGCAACACGGCACGGAAAACTTCCAGGCAGCATGGAGTAAACATCCACAAAGAAAGAAGATAACAAAATTCGAATAAAGTTGACCGAGACCCATTCCCATGCCTTTTCTTGCTTCACCAAGTATTCAATAGCATAGTAACACGCAGGTAGCATTAGTATAAGGCGACAGTATCCCTAAGGTTAGAAGATACTCAAGTCTTTGGTTGTGATTTGCATGCCACATAGGTAGTAAGCTTGATACCCCAAGGGTTAGACAAGACCCAATGCAATTTAGGTGATTTGAATGCTTCTTAAGCAGTGATCTTCTTGCCCTAGTTGGCCAAGGTACCATGCCCTTGCTCACGTTCAACCAGACAGCAAGGCCAATTACTCTAAGTGGCGACCAACATCTTCACTGTTCCTACAGATGAGGTCAATTTAAAGTGTAAGATGTGTTTAAATAACTATTTGTTACATAATTATTTGAAGAAAGGATACAGAGAGAAAGAAGTGAGGTCAGATTCATTGGATGCCTCAGAGATTATAGCAAGAAAAAGGGCTGAGATTAGAGACTGTGTATTATGCTCCTATGTCCGCCATCTGACCATAACCGCAAAGATCATTAATCATGATGCCAATTCCTAAACCATTTAGGCAACTAAGTATCTGTGACCTCAAAGTGATCGTATTTTAATATCGAGTCACCAAATATGTAGCTGATGATAGGTGCAATAACCGCTGGTTTCCTTATCTGTAGATCTGATTTTTATCTCGCATTAATATCGAAAAAATATATGAAATGTATAAATATATATATATATATATATATATATATATATATATATATACAGTATATATATATATATATATATATATATATATATATATATATATATATATATATATATATATATAAACATATATGAAAATATATTAAACTTTTTCTTTTAATGTTGAATGCAAAGAGCAGAACTTGCTGAATCCTCAGAACATAGTATAATGCATAATCTTCCCACATCGTTTTTCAGCATTCTATTGAATAAATTCGTTCTTGCATTAATATCGAAAAAATATATGAAATATATAAACGTGTAAATATATAAGAAAATATGTAAAAAATATTTAAATCTTTTTCTTTCAATGTTGATTACAAAGAGCAGAACTTGCTGAACCCTCAGAACATTACATAATGCATAATCTTCCCACATAGGTTCGCTTTTTCTATCATGTTGAATAAATCTGGTGAGCACTCCATTTTTAATACCTCGATGGATATGCTATGATCTATCAACTCGCGATAACATTCATTAACAGGTGATTTCATGAATCAGCACTTTTTATATATCGTATATTTTGCTTCATTTATATACTTCTCTTAAATATTTCAACTTTTACAGTGCTAACTATCTTCTTTGCTTAAAATTCTCTGAAAGCTTCCCTTTTATTCGTATCTATAAGATTTACAGAGATTACTTTTGAATAACTATACAAATCCGCCTTCCATATCTTACAGGACCCGTATCAACGTCTATCACATGACCGCTTTGTTATCCAAGAATATCAAATCATAATAACAAATAGCATTACCCAGCGTGTTTTACTTCTATCACTTCTCTCGTAATTGACAAACAAAGTAAATTCTCATTACTAAAGCACACCCAATGTATTTTCTTTATCATAAGAAATTAACTTTTTTTTTTTTTTTAATTATAGAATGTATATTTCATCCAGTATCATTTGTAATTTGCTGAAATACATTCGTCGTAATTTTAAGATTTTCACCAATTTTAGAAACCTATTTCTCTCGGTATGCAAGTTAGTTTGTATTTGTTTTTAACTCATATTCAGTTCGAAAATATAGTTTCCAAACACCTTTGCACATTCATCAATTCTAGTTATACAATAAATTTTCCCTGGATTCGCTCACAAATTTAATCTTCAATTCATATATTTCCAACATAAGCGCTCTCCTACATGAATATTTATTCAAATGAAAGTTCCTGGTTTCTAAACAATTCTGCGTTTACTCTCGGTACTCACTCTTATACATTGACATCTGCACTAACCTTCTATAGCATATTGGACGTTTCAGTAACGCTTGGGCTTTACCACTCTTTTACCTGGACAGTGAAAGCTCTCTTAGCAACCTTTTAAGAGATATGGAACGCAATGAAAGCTCATATGCTGTACTACTTCTTTTACTCATTTATCATCAGCTGCTTACTTAATTCTATATTAATTGATAGGTTTTCCAATATTGGCAATGTATTTTGAGAACGCTTTGTTTGCATGTTAGTGGTAATTTTGGCTTGCTTTCCAAAATTGTGTGCGAATCAAAAGTAAAAAGAAAAAAAAAACACTAGTAGAACATAAAATAATTATTTAATCTCATCTACAATTCAATCTAGATTGATTGTAAAGTTATCTTGCTTTTTAGTAAATGGTTCATCAAAAGATTGCTTGAACAAGAAGATTGTAAGATCTGCTTTTAATCAGATTAAGTGCGTGAAATGAGTTTCAACTTAGGCCATAAATCACAGGAATTAAATATCTTTGGAGGTCAGGAATTCAGTTCTTGTTCAGTTTAAAGGTTTAAAGGTAGCTCATGCATTGCAGAGGTAAGTATCAGTGACATTGCTCTGTCAAGCAGGGCAATGCACTAAAGACTGAACATACGCAGAATACATATGATCAGCGCCCAAGCCCATCTCCACCCAAGCTAGGACTTATAGGCTCCCCCAAAAACTCTCCCCATCCTTAGCTCACAAGGTTGGTGAGGTTGCAGTGACTTAAGGAACTAAGAGTTTATGCGTGACTCGAACCCCATTCTGGCGATCACAAGTCAGGGGCGTAATCACACAGGCCACCCGTACGGTAAATCTTGATGCCAATGCCCCTTATGATCATTAAAGCCTTGGAAAACCGATTTAGAACGCTGGAAAAAAGACAAATCTAACACATGAAATTATATAAAGCTTCAAAGGAGTAGGGCATATGGAGACTATGGAAGATGCAAGAATAGAGAGTATGCCTTCACCACGCCAAGCAGTCTTATTTTGCTCTGAACTTCACTGCGTACTTAAGCTTCGTTAAATTTTCTTCAAATTTTAATGGATTTGTCCCTGGGACATACCTCACATGTCCAACAAGTTTTGTTGAAATTGGTTCGGTAGTTTTTTGCGTAATGTTATTGGCAAACAAAAAAATAAACTAACAGAATATAGGCCATTCATTTAACATTCCGATTATTTTCAAAGTACTACTGCGTATTTGTATGTACTTTACCCAAAATGTTACAGATACATCCTTGGGTCATGCCCCACATCGCTATCAAGTTTGTTCAAAATCAGTACAATAGCATTTGTGTAAAGTTATTCACAAAAAAAAAAGGGGTGAATGCATACCCTTAGAAAAACCTTCGATTTTGACGAAGGCAATTACGGGTGCTTTATGATTAAAAAGTCAAATTTACGGTACCAGTATACACTTGAAAAGAGCTTCGAAAAAGCTCACTTGCGCAAAATATTAAAGAATCCCATGATGACAGTACCGCAATGCCACAAAACAGAGTAATGTACATGGATTTCGTACGAGCGGCAGTTGGTTACTGAAAGGATTAGAGCCAAATGAGCATGTACAGGAGATTAGGGTACGGCACTGATGACAAGCAGTAGTTATACAAGATTATGGATTATAAGGGATATATATGAAAGACAAATAGGTAATATGTTCCACTGAACGAGGAAAGTTGAACAATGTAACAGACTGTTCGTCATACTGGAGATATGTAGATATATATATATATATATATATATATATATATATATATATATATATATATATATACATATATATATATATATATATATATATATATATATATATATATATATATATATATATATATGTATATATATACACACACACACATACATATATATATATATATATATATATATATATATATATATATATATATATATATATATATATATATTACTGGATGATTATTCTTGTATATTGCTTTATTTTTCTCATTTTCATCTCGAATACATTTCCTCAGCGTATTATTTTACACACACACACACACACACAC
>NC_090737.1:96344271-96359271 GCF_036898095.1 Palaemon carinicauda | reverse complement strand
TTATTTTCAATGCACCCTTTCCTTCTCTTAACTTTAGAGAGAGACAAATTTATGATCAAGCAACCCACGGTGTTTCCATGACTCTATGTTAAGGGAAATGGATGATTTCACAGCTTCCAATAGCTACCTCAGCAAAATGATCAACACTTTTGATGTTATATTTCAAGCTATTACTCTAGCCAAGGATGAGCTAATACTTGAAATTCTGACATCCTAATGACGGCTCCTAACAAACTAAGACCTCTCCTTTTCGAGAAATGCTCAGATGCGAGCTGCAATCAGGAGGCAAGCACGCCCCTCCGAGCACCGGTTAATATCAGATCTCCCTGCTTTTAAAACTCTCAATTCTATTACTTTACGGGCTATAACACACGGGTCCGATTACAAGAGTATATCATCACCCGTCGTTCGGCGAGATCGCAATCATAGATTAATGACAGTGGAGACCAGGACCTTGGTGAAGACTGACCGGTACGTTTTCTTAACTCCGACCCGAGAAACGTCTTGTGAGACGTGACCCAACAAACCTCGTTTAAGACAAAAGCATTGGATGGATATCGTGGCTCTTGGTGTTCCTCCAAAATTAGATTGGTAGGTTTTGTTACTGCTACTAATAAGCTAACTTTCAGCTCGTGCGATGCCTGTTCGTTCGAGCTTCCTAAATACATTCCACATTTAGATTGCAGCCACGTTTTTACAAAAGAAATGAGCTTTGAAATGCAGCCATTTCACCCTCAGTTTAACTGCTTTTTGCCTTGTAATTTTCTTCCGTTCCCTTTGCTCTCGTCTTATCAATGTGCTCACTTTTCTTAGCATATGTCTTTACAGATATCCATATGAGGTTGGAAATGACCCAGGGATCACGAGAAATTCCTTTATACTACTACTACTACTATCACTACTACTACTACTACTACTACTACTACTAATATTATTTGTAGTAGTAGTAAATAATGATGAGAATAGTATAAATAACAATAATAATAATAATAATAATAATAATAATAATAAATATAATAATAATGATGATAATAATAATAATAATAATAATTCTTTTTTGGGGGGAAATGATGATTTTCAAAGCAAATTCATTTTAAAGGAGTTAGGAGTTATGGGGCAAATATTTTTCTAACACTGTCAGGTTTTCCGAACGAAAAATTATCAAAAAATATTTCAGGCAAATAATGACGGCATTTTACCAATAACGATAAAACGAGGAAAAATAAGATTCAACAGAGTTAAAAAAATTAGCTAAAAATAATTTTCTGCTAGATGGAGGCCGTATGGAAAGTTAATTGATTATAAATAGCGAAGGACTGTTGAAAGAAAAGTAGTAATCGTAAACATGAAGAGTTATCAAAATCAAAACGAACTGATTAATTTTACTTTTTAATAGTAATAAATGGACGCGAAGAGGGAAGGTAGAAACCAATGGCCAGAAAACACGGGGTGGGACAAGCTAGAAATATCTAGGACAAGTGAAAAAAAAAAATCAAGAATATAAAAATGAACACTCGTCTCGTAGACGTTGAAAACACAGACAACATGCCGACACACAGACAACATAAAAAAGAAAAAAAAATGCGAGTTAGAAGAAAATATAAAAGAAATTGGCAATATGGTATCACCAATGTAGATTCATACGACGCAATACCAGAGAGAAGGACGACAAAAAAAAAAAAAAAAAACCTTGTGAGTTAGAAGAAGATATAAAAGAAATTGGCAATATAGTATCACCACTGTAGATTCATACGACGCAATACCAGAGAGAAGGAAAAAAAAAAAAAAAAAAAAAAAAAAAAAAAAAAAAAAAAAAAAAAAAAACCTGAAGAAGAACCAAGGTCAGAATCAAAATCTGCGAAAAAAAAAGGAATAGGAGACAGAATCAAAAGAAAAACGAAGTTCAATGCCAACAATTTGATCACAAATCAAAAATTGGAGATGCTAAAAAAATAAAGAACGCTTCCTGATTCTTGGAAGAAAAATCAATTGACCACACGTTGTCCTTATCATTTGTCCTCCATCAGCGGCTTTGGTCATTTTCTTCTTCTCCTTTTTTATTAACCTCTTCTGATTTCCCTACGACTCGCAGAGATCCGTGGCCATAAATCACTGGCACGCGAATGAAGGTCAGGTCAAACCACCGGGGTCAAATTCATGACCAAACGTAAGGGTTTATTTTTGCTTATACGAAATGGACCTCAGATCATAAAATGTTCCATTTGTATTTTTAGTTTCAATTTTCAAGTGTCTTTTTTCATATTATTATTATTATTATTATTATTATTATTATTATTATTATTATTATTATTATTTATTCCCAAGCTACAACCCTAGTTGGAAAAGCAGGATGCTATAAGTCCAGGGGCTATTATTAAGGTTTAGTTTTGTGCCAGTTTTCTCGTTTGACTCAGTGATCAAGATATCTAGGAAATTGCACTTTTACATTAATTCTTGAAGCATCGCTACTACTACTACTACTACTACTACTACTACTACTACTACTACTACTACTACTACTACGTTAAAACTGCTGCTAAATTTGTTGTTTTAATCATTATTAGGATTGTTTTGTTCTAGCTGTTCGTATTGCTGCTTTTTTGTTCTTCAAACTGACCATCTGGGCACCTACACATGGCCGTAATGCATTTTAATTAATCTGAAGTTGCTTAGTCACGGGGTAATTCCTGATTTAGAGAACACCAATCAGCGTCTTGATCTTGAAACAATAATGACGCATATCGAATTGATTAATGTCCGAGAAAGAATGTAATTCAAAACGTTATTCGTAACAGTAATTAAGCTACAGGCTAAAATTACAGTAATATAATAGACTTTTTTTTTTTTGCTTTAGTTTCTGTTGCGTTGTTGTTCCTACATGGTGTAATATTTCTAGCTGATCCTGTTTTATTCGTTATTAATGGGAAAAAATATTTCTTAGGTTAGATTACAGAAATATAAACTCATATATAGCTGAAAATTCATGTTATTATGCTGATAAAAATTCCTTAATAATTTTCATTGGAAATCATTAAGATGAGATTATATAATAGGTTTCTGTAAAAAAATTAAATTTGTATTCTACAAAAAGGAGATTAGTATATCTTTCAAATGTACGAGTTTAATCTACATAAAATGCCCATAACCCATAAGCATAACCATCTTTAGGTTATTTACTAAATAACCAATCAGATATCCCCCAATTATTTATTATTCCAATAACGATATAACTTTCGTTTCAATATTCTCCACAAAAAAAGCTTCATTAATGTTTTCTTTACCGTACTTCCATTTCATATCAAATTCCAAGTATATCATTTAATTAAGTTTAATTTCTTCTTATACTTCACAAAATGAATTGTATTTTATTTTTCAGATCTCTTCAACTCAAAGTACTAACTCGTTTTTGGTTATAAAGGCCAGGCCTTCAAAAAAAAAGAAAGAAATAAAAAAAGAAAAACTAGCACTCATAACCTTGTTAAACGGGAAATCTTTACATGGTTACGTGAGGAGACATCTTAATTAAAAAGTATTTTTCTTGAACCGTACTCTGCTATTCGTTATCAAGGGGAAAATCTTAGCTTAAACATGTTCCAAATGAGAGAACATATGGTTGTTTAGCCATTTCCTGTTGAAAAATATATAGTAAAATTCCATATACAGAATAACCTAGTTGACCAGTACCTTTATAATGAAGGAGATTAATTGATCAGTACAATCTAATGCAAAAGTATTTAGTCTATCAGCCTCGTACACAATGAAATTAAACTTTCTTTAAATGGTCAATAGCTTAGTTGTTTGGCTCTTAAAAACACGCAAAATATTAGTTATTTCAATTATCTCTAAAATGGAGAAGTATTCATTTATCCAGTTTCGCAAAATAAAATAGAACTTAGTTTTTCAGGATATATTTTAGTAACTTTAGTTATCTTTGAGTTGAATAAAGAAGTATATAGGAATTCAGTTACCATGAAAGATATGTATTTGTACAACGCGTTCCATGAGAAAAAAAACCTTGCCGTTCAGGAAATGTCATTTTGAAGTATCTGAAAAAACATACCTATAAAAACCGTTTTTATTTGCTTAGCTCGACGCGAATAAATGAAAAGTATTATTTTTATTATATTATGTTTCTCCCTCGTTCATTTAAAAAAACTGAAGTAATTAATAAACTCCATTCAAATAAAGAGTACTCTTTCCGTTTAAATCAGCATGTATATAAACTGCTTATCAATTAACAAATAAAAAATATATATAGTTCTGTAGTTCAAGAGCCGGGAAAGTGCTTTAGAAACACAAACAGTAAAACATTCAACGTTTTACAATAAACCATGTGCAAATTATCAACAAGATCCATGATTGATCAAACTATTTAGATTTTGTCTGGTGTCGTGACTTCTGGACCCATGAAGGAACGTACATGGAGAACGGTAATTATTTCAACCCTCCTACAAGCGGAAGCTATATAACAATCTGCTACGTTCTCTAGGACAATTGAAAATAAGGATTTAATTGTTTAGATTCTCATGACTTTGTAAGCGATATTAATGTACTGGATAGTAAGACCATTACCTTGAAGTGGAAATTGCAACACTATTTAGTTGTCTAGTCCCATTGTAATGAAAAGAAACTTCATATTTTTATGATGAATTATTAATTTGCTAGTACAGTTGCTTGCATGAATTCCGGTACACTTCATGGGAAGCTGAGGAGTCACCTCCAACAAGGTGTTGCTCTTCTTACTACTTCTACGAAATGGGCGGAGCCTTCACAAACCTTAGCGAACCAAAGACAGTAAAGGGCTGTCTTTGTTAACAAAAGCATACAAAAGTTATAAATCGAGTTGCCATATTTCAATTCTTTATTATCATTTGACGTCTCAAATATCCACTGCAAATACAAAACACACACACACACATTATATATATATATATATATATATATATATATATATATATATATATATATATATAGATATATATATATATATATATATATATATATATATATATATATATATATATATATATATATATATATATATGTATATGTGTGTGTGTGTGTAGTACCAATTTTCGTGCCAGTTTCTCGGACCAGGGTTCGATTCCCCGGCCGACCACAAGCTATTATCACTTGGTTCTCTGAGCCCGAGGTATAGAGAGAAGTCAGATATTAAGGAAGCATAGTATATGGCTTATATAAATATGAGAAACACGTCTAAATGTGCAAACTTTATCATTATATATATATATATATATATATATATATATATACAGTATATATATATATATGTGTGTGTGTGAATGTGTGTGTGTAGAAATCACAAAAGCAAACACGTGATGAGTATAAAGTAATCAAGTATTATAGCCGCGAAAGGAAAAATTAAAACAAACTCGGTTCTCCTTTTGTGACTATAATAAATAAATAAATATATATATATATATATATATATATATATATATCATACATAAATTGATAACTTGAAGAAAATAGCAGACAACTTAAGAGCTAAGAAATCAGTGGTCTTTATAAGAAAGGAAAAAATAGCATTTGGGTCTACACCTCCATAAGCATCAACATCCATGAAGAGTGTCCTAATTCCATAGGACCTAAATGCTATACTAGTTAGTTTAGCCTCAGAAAAACAGGAATGAGGAAGATCTATTTTTTCAATACTCTACTTAATGTCTGTTATGGTCAGCTATATCAAAACGTAATTATACGAAATCCCCTTTAATGTTTTATTCCCCCCATAAATTAATTTATCATAAAAATTAGCAAACTAGTAACAGGTAAGAAAATAATACCCAGCAAACACACACGCACACACACACACACATATATACATATACACACATATATATATATGCGCTTCTTGATCGAATTTCTTTTGACGAACATCTTGAAGTCGTTTCATGACGACGGAACCCAATTGAACCATTGATCCCTTTGCAATTAAAATATCCTTTTTATAATGACCGTAAGAGGTCCGGAGCGTTGGTTGTATCTTTTAAAAGCTGTTACTTGTGTTGGATGACACGAACACTGATGACAGACAGATGATGATGAGTCTGACACAAAATGACGACCGAAGCTGGAGCCCGAAGTTCAAATCCGGGGAGCAGTAAACTAAAAATCTCCGATCCCAAACCCGTTCCTTCGTCGGTCCGAGATAATTATTTTTCTGATAAGCACGTGCTAACAGGAAGACGTCCAATTGGAGTGTCTCTCTTTAGAAGTTCTTCCTTTTTAGAGGAAAAAAAAATTACTTCAGATCGAAGAATTTTAGCTTTCTCTAGTCCTTCAATATTCTCTACTTCTGTGCAGTTTCCGCCTTATTCTGCACAATCTTTATTTTTGGATCTTCAACATTATGGACTTAACTTTCTCATTTTAAATCCACACAATCGTAAAGTGATCAACAAATAATAACTAGTTCTCCTTTTCGGATTCTTTATTTCTTCTCTCCCGTTCTCCTTCCAGTCTCCCTCTTCTTCCTGTATTTTCTTTCCAAATCCTTTCAAATAAATCAGTTATTAGTCTTCAAGATTCTTGTTTTGCTTTTCATGACTGCCTTCCTGATTCCACTTGTCGTCGATCCCTTTCTTCTTAGAAGAATGAATTCTTCAAAACAAGAATCTTGAAGACTTCTTCTTTCTCTCCATGAGGAAGAAGAAGTCTTCAAAACAAGAATCTTGAAGACTTCTTCTTCTTCATGGAGAGAAATTATGTCTTCAAGATTCTTGTTTTGCTTTTCATGACTGCCTTCCTGATTCCACTTGTCGTTGATCCCTTACTTCTTAGAAGAAGGAAGTCTTCAAAACAAGAATCTTGAAGACTTCTTCTTCCTCATGGAGAGAAAGTATGTCTTCAAGATTCTTGTTTTGCTTTTCATGACTCCCTTCCTGATTTCACTTGTCGTTGATCCCTTACTTCTTAGAAGAAGGAAGTCTTCAAAACAAGAATCTTGAAGACTTCTTCTTTCTCTCCATGAGGAAGAAGAAGTCTTCAAAACAAGAATCTTGAAGACTTTATCTTCCTCATGAAGAGAAAGAAAAAGTCTTCAAGATTCTCGTTTTGCTTTTCATGACTGCCTTCCTCATTCTACCTTTCGTTTTTTTTAAAAATAAGCTAGATACATGAACTCTCTATTGTTGGCTGGGAGGGGCTCCCCCCTTCCTGCTAGCCCGGAGGGGCTCCCCCCTTCCTGCTAGCCCGGAGGGGCTCCCCCCTCCCGCTGGCAGGGTGGGGCTCCCCCCCTTCCCGCTGGCAGGGCGGGGCTCCCCCCTTCCCGCTGGCAGGGTGTGGCTCTCCCCTTCCCCCTGGCAGGGCGGGGCTCCCCCTTCCCGCTGGCAGGGTGGGGCTCCCCCCTTCCCGCTGGCAGGGCAGGGCTCCCCCCTTCCCGCTGGCAGGGCGGGGCTCCCCCTTCCTGCTGGCAGGGCAGGGCTCCCCCCTTCCCGCTGGCAGGGCAGGGCTCCCCCCTTCCCACTGGCAGGCCGGGGCTCCCCCCTTCCCACTGGCAGGCCGGGGCTCCCCCCTTTCCTCTGGTAGGCTGGGGCTCTCCCCTTCCCGATATATATATATATATATATATATATATATATATATATATATATATATATATATATATATATTCAAATAAGCCATATGTTTTTAATACATTAATGTCTGGATTCTCTTAACGACCTCGGGATCAGAGCCCCAGGTGAAATCAAACAAAGACAACAGCTTCTGACTGGCTGGGAGTCGAACTCTGGTCCAGGAAACTTGTATGTTTTTTTTCAGTCATAACTTTTGGAATTTCAAAACTTATGAAATTTGAAAAATATGGGTTTCCCCAAATTGTTTGAAACAGAACAGTTCATAGTATTTATAAATACATCAGGAACACTTCTTATTTCTTCATTAGGAATATTGTGCTATCGTAAATATTTTTCAATATTTTAATAACTGACCGGGTGCATCACAACCAACTACAAAGGCTCCCTAAGCTCTTGCGATGGAGAGACATTTCACTCCTCTCCAGTTGAATAGAAAAATCTGTAGTTGACCTGCCTTAAAGTAAATGTTTCTCTGCTTCTTGAAACTGTAGTAGAACTACACATTTCTACTCTGGAAAACAGTACATATGAAAAACTACCGAATTATTCACCTCATTTCAACACTCCTCTCTAAGTTACGCTGTGGTACCTTTTGGAAAATACGAAGTACAGTATTTCAGTCTATTGTTTGTGTTGTTAATTTAAAATACACGAGTCATATCCCCAAACGAGTCATTACTCCTTGAGCAGTTTGCAGATTTGAGTCACTGCTTATCCAACTCCTAAAAGCAGAAAGAGAACCAAATATTTCTACCTCCGCCAAGGAATAGGAGGAGGAGGTTATGTTTTCGCCCCTTTCTGTCCATTTGTCGGTTTTTGAACAGATTTCTGGTCCCAATTTTACTCATAAAGATAATGAAACTTTCAGGGATTAATTATCGGCGGAGGTCTGCACTCTCAGAGTGCTTTTCTAGAATATCTTATTTCCAACTTGTTCAATCCTCGCAACTGGGGATATACCGAGCATTCAAATTCTGATTTTCAAGCTGCCCAGGGCTTCTAACCAGAAAAGTACTGAGCATTTTAACTACCTTCAACCTTCTTAACTCTTACATATGGAGAAACAGTAAGTGTCTCCACTTTCCACTCGTGTCTCTTAATACTATTCAACCTCACTAACTTTTCATCTCTCGTCAAACTGTGCTGTTCCATTCACCTGAACAAGTACAAGTATTTCAATCGTCGTTCTAAGTTGGTTAACTCCCTGCAACCGTGTAAAGTATTGAACTTATCAATCTTCTTTTACAAGCGCCAATTACACACCGATTTGTTACGTACATCAAAACCCACCCTTCTCCCCTCCCCCCTTTTTCTAGTGCACCTCTATTACCCCCAGCTATAAAGATTGCCTCGCCGTTTAAGAAACTGATGTTCCACCAACCATAAATATTTACAGCTTCCTTTTACTTTTTTCGTCCCTATTTTTCTCTTTTCTTCCATCCTTCCCTTTTTCCCCGGCACGACCTTCCGAAGGTCCTTGTTAATACAGGTAATGAGGGGGTTTGGGGTCGTTGCCGTGGTCAAGTGATGCTGGAATTCCAAGCTTTTTGTATGCGCTCATTTTTTGTTATTGTTTGTTTATTCTTAATTGCAATGTGAAGCCTCTGCACGAATAATCTCGTCTACGTTTCTTTTAGATATCCGTCGATTTTTTGCTGATTAAGATTATCGTCCATCATTATAATTTATTCATTATTTTTTCTTAATTTTGTATCGCTAGGAAAATAAGTACAAAATCCCCCCCCTCTCTCTCTCTCTCTCTCTCTCTCTCTCTCTCTCTCTCTCTCTCTCTCTCTCTCACATATGGTCTGTAATATATATATATATATATATATATATATATATATATATATATATATATATATGTATATATATATATATATATTTATATATATATGTATGTATATATATGTATATATATATATATATATATATATATACACATATATATATATATGTATATATATATATATATATATATATATATATATATATATATATATATATACACACACACACACACACACATACATATATATATATATATATATATATATATATATATATATATATATATATATATATGATCTGTAATATAATTCCACGTATTCAAGATTTCATTTCTGGAATTACGTTTTGCTGGATAAACGCATTCGGCTTAGTAAGCTTCCTTCTTGCATTATGAATTTGTTTAAAATTATATCGTGTTTTCATAATTCACATAAAATAATTCTATTCTGCAGACGTCTTGAAATCTAAAGGTCTATCGGTATTGTTTCAGATGAAAAAAAAAAAAAAAAAAAAAAAATAATAATAATAATAATAATAATGATAATAATAATAATAATAATAATAATAATAATAATAATAATAATAATAATAATAATAATAATAATAATAATGCTGGTTATATAAAGATTTGGCCATTCCCTTATAAACTAACTACCACTGTTTGCTTTTGAATAAATCTGACACAAGAGTATTATAAAAACATATAAAGCATGTCAACCTATAATCTTTATATCTATAAGCTTGATTCGAAATTTAAAAATATTCTTCTCTTTTGAAATATTTTTTTCCATTATAAATATCTTAACGCGAAGAAGCTTGCATAAGAAGATTAAATACGTGAGTATTCGAAATTACATTTTGTAAGTGAGCTGATAACTGCACATTCCCGATTACTTGCAGGATAATGAAGGTGCGGGAGCAATTATGCTATACTAGTGTACGCGACCCGCAAAAAATACTACTAAATATTTATATAGAATACGCACACACACACGCACAGGCGAACACACACAGATTCAACCCTTCCCACTCCTCCCCCTTTCCTAACCAGCCACCCTTTGAGATACTACCGCCAGAGAGTTATTTGGTCTTTTGACTGGCCAGACAGTATTTCACTGGATTCTTTTCTCTGGTTACGTCTCATTTTTTCTTTGCCTACACATACATCGAATAGTCTAGCCTATTCTTTCCACATTCTCCTCTGTTCTCATACACCTGGCAACACGCAGATTAACAAACAACTCTTCTTCATTCAAGTTGTCAACTACTGCAATGTAATTTTTCAGTAGCCACTTTCCTCTTGGTAATGGTAAAGAGACTCTTTAGCTATTTTAAACAGCTCTTCTAGGCAAAGGGCACTCCGAAACAAAACCATTGTTCTCTGTCCTAGGGTAGTGCCATAGCCTCTGTACCATGACCTTCCACTGTCTTGGATTAGAGTTCTCTTGTTTAAGAATAAACTCGCCATACTGTTCCATCTTATTTCTCTTCCTCCTGTTTTTTATGTTCTTATAGTTTATATAAGGAAGATCTAATTTAATGTTGTCACTATTCTCAAAATATTTAATTCTGATTGTTTATTACTTCTCTTGTAGTTTATTTATATCCTTGTTTCCTTTCCTCACTGGCCTATTTTTCAGTGCTGGAGCCCTTGGGCTTATAGCAGCTTGGCTTGCTTTTTCAACTAGGGTTATAGCTTAGCTTATAATAATAATAATAATGATAATAATAATAATAATAATACTCCTCTTCACCCTACCTGAGGGACGAGGAGAGACCAGTAATTAATTATAATATATATATATATATATATATATTTATATATATATATATATATATATATATATATATATATATATATATATATATATATATATATATATATACAGAACATAAGTTAGTTACAACTCAAAGAGCCATGGAAAGACTAATGACGGGAATAACACCAAGAGACAGAAAAAGAGCAACATGGATACGAGAGCCAATTAAAGTAGAGGATATTCTAACATGTAAGAAAAAGAAAAGGGCATGGGCAGTACATTTGATGAGAATGGCAGACAATAGATGTACGTTAAAAATAACATAATGGGTCCCTAGAGATAATAAAAGAAGCAGGGGAAGGAAGAAAAGACGACGGATTGACTAACTAAAAAAGTTTGCGGGTGTGGATTGGCACAGAAAGACCATAAAAAGACGCAAGTCGAAGGACATGTCTGAGGACTTTGTTCTGCAGTGGACTAGTGACGGCTGATGATGATGAGGATATTATACACACACACACACACACACACACACACATATATATATATATATATATATACATATATATATATATATATATATATATATATATATATATATATATATATATATATAGCCAGACCCTTGCTCTTTATTATATAGGGGAGATATGTGTTTTATTCACGCTCAAAGCAATTTGCCCTTTCAACCTTTTCAGCCCAGAGCCCCAATACGTTAATTTCTATCAAAAAAATTGCTCCTGATCTAATGTGTGTGTTTAGGGGACTGACGATAAATATCGGTATTCGATATGACTAAAGCTTTTACCTTAATTCCGATTGGCTGATCTATTTGAACTGTAGTCTTTGACTAGTGTTAAGCAAGGGGAGGGGGACTGACGTAAATATCGGCAAACGATTTGACTACTGCTTTTATGTAGAATCTCATTAGCTGATGTAACTAAAATATAGTGGTTGGTTGGTGGAAATCACCTCGAACTTCCACCAATCATGATGGGTGGCATTGATGGCAGCTGATAATTTTTACCGTCAGTTTAAAAAAACACTCGTTGCAATATTGATTATAAAATATAAGAGTAATTTCAAACAGCCATGGTGAATTCGGTAAGTGATGCAAAGAACAGCTTACATGGGCACTTTGTGACTGTCTTAGGACCTCCAAAAATGTGAAGAGTACATAGGGTATCCAGCCTTCAAGACTATAAATAAACAGCTTCATCTCTAGTAGGGCTTCTGTGACGACACACATGATAAATTACTTCGGGTGTCAGTAGTTGTGTAAATGACAGCAAGTTCATATTAAGTAAAGTTGCAAAATAAAGAATCTTTGTGATTAGAAAAAGACTTCTAATTCACTCGCGACGTCTGTGACTGTATATAACCGTTGTAATATACCAACAACACTTATCTCAAATAAAAAAGATTGACCTATCTCACATCGTGCATCTGATTTTTAAATCCAGTCATGTCACGCAGAGCGTCTGTGACCGCAAATACCCCGCTGTGATCTGTTAACAACGCCATCCCTGAGTCTATACCCTTGGCAATGAGGAAGAGGAATATTTCCCATTTAGGATATGCTAATGAAAGCTTCTTTCTTTTTTCCACATTACACTATGATAACACTCGTACGTTCAACAAGGTTGGAGCCTTTTTTCTTTTTTTCGTTTTGATAGGAAAAACAGTGTGTTGTTCACGGAGGGGAATGAACTCATTGATATATCTATTTGATACGACAAAAAATTTAAAGAAATTTCACACGCATAATAATAAGAGAGAGAGAGAGAGAGAGAGAGAGAGAGAGAGAGAGAGAGAGAGAGAGAGAGAGAGAGAGAGAGAGAGAGAGCAATGAATGTTTTTGTAGATGGATAGATCGGTAGATAGATAGACACAGGTTACTAACCCGACCCTGAAAAAAAAAAAAAAAAAAAAAAAAAAGAACTGAGACGTCTTTGTCCCTACCAGCCTCCATTCTCCTCCTCTCATTCCAGCTCCTTCTTTACCAACAACCATTTCTCCCATTTCCTCACTTTCCATTCTTTCTCTCTCAATTAAGGTTATTGGCCCCATTACAACAAGAGCCCTTTTAGGGCCAAACGATCCGTCTGCATTGCATGGTGCAATTCAAAAATTCATTTGCAATTGAGACATTCCATTTGATTAAAAGCTGCAGTTATGGCTTCCACCGGGACTAAAGACCCAGTCATCCACCCTTTGGGAACACTGTGCATTGCATGGATTTGGTTAACCCGTGGGAATATCATTACTGGCGACGGTTCAAACAACAACAACAACAACAACAACAACAACAATAATAATAATAATAATAATAATAATAATAATAATAATAATAATAATAATAATAATAATAATAATTGTCATTAATATTACTTATATTGGTAGTAATTATTTCAATAATTTCTATGATAGTACACATTTTCTTAATCACTCATAGTGAAGAATGGGAAATTATATAAAAAAAAGCACAAAAACAAAAGCAGAATAGACTAGTTTACATTTCATTAATACCAATTGATTTTTTTTTTAAAGAATACATTAATATTAATATAAACAATAAAGAAAAACGTTTAATTTCTATCATGAAAAAAACAAAAGAGAATTTTTCTCTAGAATAAATGAATACCAAAAGGATCCGCACTAGCCAACCGCTGGATAGATGTATAAATGCTGAGAAAACAATAAGTCCTAATATTAGAGATAACGGGGGAAAAACAGTCACTTGGAATGAGTAATGCACAAGTAATCATAATAACAATAATCAGACACATTCGCTTGGAATTAACTACATCAAAGATGACAATAATGACAGCATGCCGGGAGGAAAAATGGAAATGAAAACGAAGATTTGACCGAGCGCTTTCGTGTTGATTACACCTCTTCAAGATCTTTGGATTTAAAAATGCATTTAGAGTGCAAAGAAACCTCTGTGATGACGCACGAGTGGAACAGAAATAAGCAAACCACTAGAAAACTTATTGTTTAAACATTTTAATCATCACTAATTTACCCAGTTTGCACGTACCTTTTCTGGTGTTGAGAAGTTCTTCAAAATTTTTCTTAATCAAACATGTTTCAATTATATTTCTCTTAACAATATCTATGCGAAATGTATGTTCTTTAGCAGCTTTCGAATTGCTAGTATCGTTACAATCATTCAAATGGTGAAAGAGGCTGCTGGCAATGTTACCCGGTCTTACATTATATTTATGTGGTTTTAATCTTAAATCTAGGACTTTTCCACTTTGCCCAATATCTCATTTGTCACAGTTATTGCATGGATTTCGTGAATACAACTGTTTATCTGCTTTGGGGAATTTTTAAATAATATATTCTTCAGTATGTTGTTTTTAAAAAATGTCATTAATTCCAAATGGTTTCAATATTCTCGGTGGAGGTACAAACGGTTTGAAAAAAGGTAAAACAAGGTTATTCACATTAAAATGATTGCTTGAAACAAATCCATAAAAGGTTTTATTTGCTTTTTGACACGCTTTGTCTATGAAATGATATGGGTACTTTAAACTTGATGATATTTCTTAACTGTTCAGAAGCTCAGATTCAAGGAAATCAGGGCAGTGCCTCTTGTGACGACGGTTTTATCCTGTTTACTACGACTTGTCATTAGTAATAATGATAATGATAATGATAATGATAATAATAATAATAATAATAATAATGATATATAATAATAATAATAATAATAATAATAATAATAATAAATTAAGAAACTAGGTCATGCCCTGATCTATGTAGATCAGTCAGGGGTGAGATAACACGTCAGAGAGCCTGGAATTAATTTATATTGCCTTTTAAATGTCCCTGCCTGA
>NC_090737.1:96324271-96336771 GCF_036898095.1 Palaemon carinicauda | reverse complement strand
TGGCCAGACAGTACTACATTGGATCCTTCTCTCTAGTCACGGTTCTTTCCCTTTGCCTACCCAGTCCCATACACCGAGTAGTCTGGCCTATTCTTTACAGATTCTCCTCTGCCCTCATACATCTGACAACACTGAGATTAACAAACAATTCTCTTTCACCCAAGGGTCAGCTACTGTACTGTAATTGTTCAGTGGCTACTTTCCTCTTGGTAAGGGTAGAAGAGACTCTTTGGCTATGGTAAGCAGCTCTTCTAGGAAAAGGACACTCCAAAATCAAACCATTGTTTTCTAGTCTTGGGTAGTGACGTAGCCTCTGTACTATGGCCTTCCACTGTCTTGGGTTAGAGTTCTCTTGCTTGAGGGTGCACTCGGGCCCACTATTCTATCTAATTTCTCTTCCTCTTGTTTTGAAAAAGTATTTATAGTTTATATAGGAAATATTTATTTTAATATTGTTACTATTCTTAAAATATTTTATTTTTCCTTGTTTCCTTTCCTCACTGGGCTATATTCCTTGTTAAGGCCTCTGGGCTTATAGCATCCTGCTTTTCCAACTAGGGTTGTAGCATAGCAATTAATAATAATAATAATAATAATAATAATAATAACGGTTTTGCTTTTAATCTTATCATTTGCTCTTCCCTGCACTGTTAATGAACCAACCTGTATAAACCTGATAGCTCACGTTTAATTTTGCTTGAATTTCTATAATGGTCTTGCCTGCAAGTCCTGGTTCAAGCTCGATGTCTGTTTATTAGAAATTAGTAGCATTCACCCCCCCCCCCTCTCAGTTATCACCTAACTGGTTCCTCGCACATTGGTGACCACCGGAGTGTCCAGATTCCTCCTGCTTTCCCTTCACTGCTGTGTCTTACTGTTTGATGATGCCACCATCTGACACTGACTCTACTATCAATGCCATACCACTGAAACTACCGCCCTTCTCCAGTAGAGGCATTCGACTGGTTTCATTGCGCCGAGATCCAGTTTTGCATTAAGGGCGTGACTTGCTCATGCATCAAAGCAGACAATGTTCTCACAGCGATCCCCTAGGACACTTTTCTAGAAATATCAGATAGGCTTTGCGACCAAGAAGACACCCCAATATTATACGACGCCCTCAGAACATACTTCACGGAGCAGTACTCACCATCGCCAGCCGCCCGTATAGCCTCATTTTTTCAGCTCTCTCAACAACCGATGGTGGACCAAAAGGCTTTGCGCGCCCTCAGGGAAATGACCAGTATCGCTCACCTGCAACCTGACGCAGATGGCTCTCCTCGTGAAGTGAGTCAACTTCGTGTTCTTTGGGCATGGCACCTACCAGAACCTGTAGGCACTGCCCTCCCCTGTGTCGATATTTTGTCCATGATGGACCTGATGACCAAAATCAGTCCCTTATGAACATTCACATCACCACCTTCAAGACCTCCATCAACGCCTCCACTGCCGACGAATAGGACATCTATTCAACATCAACAGAAGTTGAAGTGAAGGCGGTAGGACAGACGACCACCCAATGACGTGCCGATACCACCCACATGTACCACCCCTCACGCCCCAACCAACGACCTCTCCAGCCACTTATTGACGTCCATCGGCTGCAGTTATGCTACTACCACTTCAGAATCGGGGCTGCTGCGAAGAAATGTACGAGCCGCCAGTTAGGTGATAACTGAGAGACGAGGTCAATGCAACTAAACTTTATTAAACAGACATTGAGCTTAAATACCAGGACTTGTCAGCATGAACGTCACAAAAATTCAAACAAATTAAATATGAGCTATCAAGTTTGTACGGGTGAATTTGTTAACAGTGCAGGGAAGAGCGAGCGATAAGATAAAAAGCAAAACCGGTACAATAAAATAAGAGCGAATTGGTCGGTTTGTGTAGGAGAGTTTGACAGGCTGCAGAGGTGTCTTCGAAACAAATAAAGTTGTGGCATAATTTATTGGTTAAAGTATAAACGCTAGAGTGACTGCTGCTTTCTTTTTTTATCGGGAGTCAATCTCTTCTTAGGGAAAAAAATTTAATGTTGAATATTGGAAACGACCCTGGCAGACCCCGGACTAGGGTTCAACTACAGTTCAAGCTCGATAGTTTCTTGTAGTGTCGCTGATAATATGTATGTATGGTCAGTCATTAGGACATTGTCCTGCTAGCTAGGGAACTGTCAGTGTCCTTTGCTTCTGCCATCCATGAGCGTCCTTTAAATATTTAATGCTTTAATGTTGAACACATATAGTATATATATATATATATATATATATATAATGTGTGTGTGCATATATATATATATATATATATATATATATATATATATATATATATGTACACACATATATATATGTGTATATATATACATATATATATATATCTATATATATAGATACGTATATATATACATATATACAAATATATATATATATAATACATATATATACATATACATACATATATATACACATATATATATGTATATATATACATACTGTATATATATATATATGTATATATATATATATATATATATATATATATATATATATATATATAAAGAAATGTACAGTAGTTAGTTGCTGCATACAAATTCACTGATTAAAAGGCCACTGTAAATATGACTTTAATTGTAACAAGGATCTGGGTAAAAAGGTAAAACAAAACAATTATATTACAGCTCTTTACAGGATTATTAATGGAGCAAGTTTAAAATCGCTAAAATCAAGACATAAAGGGACGAGAGAGAGAGAGAGAGAGAGAGAGAGAGAGAGAGAGAGAGAGAGAGAGAGAGAGAGAGAGAGAGAGAGAGAGAGAGAGAGAGAGAGGATTTTTTTTTGCTTGAAAGCTTCTTTCCATATAGAGATATGTAGACCAACGGGAAGAATAATTAATGTAAAATAGATAACTGGTTTGAGTATAACGTTCATAATGTTTTATAATAAATTTAAAAAAGGTTTGAGAGGCTGACTGCTGGAAAGATTTGCAGCGTGTCCAGAAATCTTGTGAAACTTAACCCAGTCTTCAGATATTTTAAATCTTCAGACTTTTACTTTTATCATTTATTTTCTTCACGAAGATTTAACGGATCCTGGGCTATCCCAGGTCGAGGCTTTTTTCGAAGTTCAAATAATTTTCAACGATTTTTCTTCTCAGCCGAATTATCTTTTTTTTCAGTTAAAAGTTACCAAGTAAAAAAAATTGCTTTGTAAATATAAATGCAAGGCAAAGAAATCTTAGGACAATAATAAGATTTTATGGTTTCGTAAGGTTAATGTTGGAAGAAAATAATAAGGAAATGCCAACTATCCACATAGGAATAAATAATAATAGGAAAGAGAACCGCGAAAATATTAAAGAAAAATAAATAAAAACGATACTATTAGATCACTCAGTAACAAGCCTCTATCTGTTAAAGCGACGCCTCTACATGTCATAATATAGAGAAAAATCCTCATTGATTAATGTGTATGTTTGCAACAGCAGGATATCTTAAAGGTTTAAAGGCCGCTCATGAATGGCAGAGGCAAGGGAAAGTGACAATGCCCTAGCAAGCAGGACAGTGTCTTAGAGACTTACCCTATAGCATATGATCAGCGCTCAAGCCCCATCTCCACCCAAGTTAGGAACAGGGAGGATCAGACAATGGCTGCTGATGACTCAGCAGATAGACCTATAGGCTTCCCCCAAAACCCCATCCTTAGCTCACAAGGATGGTGAGGTTGCACCCACCAAATGAACTAACGAGTTTAAGCGGGACTAGAACCCCAATCTGGCGATTACCAGTCAGGGACGTTACCACATAGACCACAACAACCCTTAATGGTAAATACATTTACAGCCTGACAATTTGATACGATGAAAACTTAGGGAAAAAAACAGCAACTATTTTAAGCCGATTTATTACCTCATAAATATAATGTTTGCAAATTCTATCCTAAAAAGCTAAAGAGATGGAAAGCCCCGGGATACGATGGAATAACTGCCGAGATGATACTGGCTGAAAATGAATTGACTCCCAGACTACTTACAAGATTATTTTGTAAAATGTGGCATGAAGAGGCAAAACCTGATGAATGCGGGTTAGGAGATTAGTTCACCAAACGTTCAGTTGGGCCCCACAAGGCATTAGAAGAATTGGGAGACCCAAGCCTACATGGCTAAGGACTATGAAGCACGAAGTTCGGACCGACAAATATCTTAAAACAGAATGAGAGGTCCAAATGAAAAAAAAAAAAATGAAAAAATAATAATGACAACAACAATAAAATAATAATGCTAATTAAAGGGGCACTGAGTAGCAATCAGACCACCGCGGCGGCTTATTTCTCGACCTTTACCTTGCCCTTTGACCTTAACATGTATTAATTGGCGTGGATTTTCATACACTTGAACATGAACCATGTTTGTAGTCTTGGTGACAACGATGTCCAACCTTACAGCTGATTACGTGAATTGGACATTTTGCTTGACTGTGACCTTAACCTTTGACCTTGACCTTCCAAAATTTAATCATTTCCAGCTTTTTACATAAAAGTTAATGTCTGCAAGTTTCATTAGTCTAAGATTAAATTTTTGGCCAGGAATATGTTCACAAACAAATAAACAAACACACAAACAGGGGATAAAACATAACCTCCTTCCAACTTCGTTGATGGAGGAAACAATATTGATAACCATTATCAATTCATGTAGTAGCAGTAGTAGTAGTAGCAGAAGTGGTTTCAAGAAATTGCTAAGAATCTTTCTTTAAACTACGACTGTTACTGCTACTGCTACTACCTCTCCTTAGCAACATGTTTAGTCTTAAAGACAACAAGTGATCAGGTGTTCCCTAACCTCTAGAATCTAGATAATGCCCTTGTGTGGTATACAGTTATGATACTGCCACTGCCACAGAGGGCTAACCGAGGTGCGATTATTGCTAGTTGAAAACTATACAGTTACAAATCCGTTCACTGGGCGTGCGCAAGCTCATACAATATCGAAATACCTACCCAAAGAGATAATGAACCTTTTGCTATATTTGGATCAATTGTTCATATCTGCGATTTGTCGCAGGTAATAAAAACAAAGGAATCTTTACATTAATATTCTTAAGAAAAAAATAGTTCATGGCCGGATTTGGTTATGATTCCGTTATGAAGCAATGTTAAATGAAATTGTAATCTTTGAGCATTATACAGTAAAGCCGAGAGTAGATCTTCAGGCAGATTTCTCTCGATTACTGTAATATTTATCCGTTTTTACTAATTACCTATTCAGAGCCAACCCCACTGTCTCTTATTTTCATTCTATTTTATGAGTCATAGTCGTTTATTTCTGTGTGTAAAAAATAGTTGCCACAATTATTCAGCCACAATTAACTGAACTAAATATTTCCAAGTTAGTTCTTCCTTTTATTTTTACTTCCAGGCTATGAAACTCTGGACCTACTTTCATATTTCCCCCTTTTCTGGGTCGAGCGACGGACCTTGTTTATTTTCGTTAGAATTCTAGCTTCACCCGCCATTGCTATATCTGATTCCAAGCCTAACATTAATAAAATGTTGTTTACCTCTAAGATTTTATACCTTACCACACTCATTTATACAAACTCAAACAAATGAAATCACACGCATACTAATATGAACGCAAAAATATTTATGCAAGTATGTAAATCTATACCAATCAATCTATCTGTCTATCTATCTATCTATCTATCTCTCTCTATATATATATACACATATATATTTATGTATATATATATATATATATATATATATATATATATATATATATATATTTATGTATATATATATATATATATATATATATATATATATATATATATATATATATATATTTATAAGTATATATATATATATATATATATATATATATATATATATATATATATATGTATATATATATATATTATATATATTTTTGTTTGTGTGTTTTACGTATTTCAGTATACATGGAAAGATGAATAGTAGAATTATGACTGAAAAAGTAAAACAGGCAACGAAAGAATTAGTTAGAAGATGTTGCGTGGATTGGGCGTTTGAAAGGTAAGATTAAAAATAACTGTATATGGAGACATAGAAAGCTTAAGATACAATGTGAAGGTTACTGAACGTATTGGTTGAAAGCAATTGGAGGTTTTTATAATTAAATAAGGTCTAGACGTGTTTCCTCTTCCTCAATTGAGCTGGAACACGAATACTATAATTAATTTAACCCTCAGAAAAAGACAATAATTAGCAAAATAGCATTTGGAGTAGCCAAACATCTCGCAGTCTCACGATAAATTTTCAATTATGGAGAAAGGCCAACTAAAGCATCATAGATATGTCGCTTAAGTCCAAAGGAATCTTCGGCAAATTGAAATGCAAGGTTTTAAACACTTCCCTGGTTTTAACAAGTCAACCCGCGAGCATATGGAATCTAAGTCCTTTACAGATCACACTGAAAGATTCTACACCTCTCCATGGTATCAACAAACTAAGCAGGTAGGTATAAAATTTCTTTTTATATGCTATCAACTATAGTACACCACATGGTATCAAACTTTCTGATTATTTCAAGTAATTATGCATTGTGTATCTGTACTGTCAACTGAGCTCATGAAATCATTCTGTGAACTTGCGAATCCTCAAATGGCATCGAGAGAGAGAGAGAGAGAGAGAGAGAGAGAGAGAGAGAGAGAGAGAGAGAGAGAGAGAGAGAGAAAGAGAGGGATATCTCAAAGACTTTTCAGTTCATTCGCGGAGACTTCATTTGCTCTTTGGTAGAACGTTTTAGTTTAGGCATTTAGAGAGTTCTTACGATCTTGTCTAATTTATTCTTGAACTTGTTTACCGTGTTACTGTTTATTACATCCGCTGGAAGTCTATTACAAGTATTTTCTATTTTGTATGTAAAGAAATTGCCACATTGAGTGGTGTTATATCTTTTCAATTCCAGTTTGTATCCGTTACCTCTGGACTGATTTGTGCTAAGCGTGAATAGATTGTTGTGATCTAAATTTGTTTTTCCTTTAAGAATTCTGAATATCTTATTAAGTGTAGTAGAAGAAGAAGAAGAAGAAGAAGAGAGAGAGAGAGAGAGAGAGAGAGAGAGAGAGAGAGAGAGAGAGAGAGAGAGAGAGAGAGAGAGAGAGAGAGAGAGAGAGAGAGAGCTTTCTTAAACACCACGGATAAACGATGAAAATCCTTTTATCAGTCTGTGGAAGAAATGCCCCCACTGTCTGAGTCAGTTTTCCCCAAGTGTGTTAAATTCTCATTTATCATCGTCCCCTCTTCTTCCCCTGTCACAAAGGGGTCAGCAAAGACTCCGCAAGAAAGCTAATAAGGCCACTGTCGGATAATCTGTCAGGGGGAAATTACCGGGTTCAGCTGAAGGGAAGCAAAGAGAATCTTTATCTCTGAGAAGCCGCCTTTTATTTTTCGGAATTTTTACACAAGAATCCTGAAATTATCTTCGGGCATTCTGCTGTCCGAACAGAAATTGATTTAAAAATCCAAGCCACTAATCTTCAAATGGCAAATTAAATGGCTGGTAATTTTCAAGAATTTCCTTTTCCTTTTTTTTTAATTTCTACGTAGATATCAGTTTCCAGTAATCTTTCTCATTTATCACTCTCTTTCAGATAATTTGATTCTATTGGTTCTTTGTTTTTGGTGATAGGTTTATATTAAGGGAAACGGAATCAAGTCAGTTTCCTGATTTTTATTTCATTTGAAGAAAGGGGGTAACATCTTTTATGGCTGACTATAAAACCGTATTAGAATAAATCATTTCCTCTCTAGATGAAGCAGTTTTATTACTTTTACTTCCCTCGAGATTGATTAGGAAATAAAATCATATATATTTCATAACCTTATTTATTCTGCTATGTGCAAAACAGGTTCGATTAATATAATTTAATGACGAAAATAATGTTATAAAAGCTGGTGATGAAAGCAGAATAAAGTAGAAAATATAGCATTGGATATGAGAAAATATGATAGAAATGCTAGAGGGTGAATATCGAAAAGATTTTGCCAGAAATATTTTTTTGGAGTGGACATGATATACAGTCATTGGTTTAAGGATTAATCAGAAGTAGTTGGAGTGAAATGGCCTCCTAAGATAGAGGGAAATATTTATTCGACTTGACGTGATATATGACAAGGATTTGCGGATAATATCGGAAGAAGCTTAAGGGGAAAACTTTTAAGACTTTGTAGGAGATATTAACAGGAATTTGACGAATACATTAGCAGAGTCAACGGAACATATAGCTGAGTTTTGCTGGAAAAATAGACGGGAATTGGTTGAGTAGTAAGGGCAAGGGTTTGCGAAAGTATGGACGGAAATTGAAAGGAAATGTCAGCAGGGGGTAGCGAAATATATAACTGGGATTTGCATGGTATGTTGACACGAGTTGGCAACGAACATTGCTGGGGATTTTTTTTTTTTTTTTTTTTGTGAGATGTTGGCTTGAGAAATGTTAGCTGGAGTTGACGATAACAGCTGGAATTCGAAAGAAACATTGTCTAGCTGATGGGTGAGGTTGGCAGTAGTTAGAAGAATATGTAAAGGGAAAGGCCAGTATATTAAAGGAAACTGTTAACAGCTTTTACAGGAAAATCAGTTTATATATAAGGAAAAAAATAAAAATACAGGTGTGAAGTGACGGAGAAACTTGGCAGGATTTAACAAGAAACAAAGGGAAATTAAAGAAAAATATTAAGAGTTTTCAAGGAATGGAAGAGTGAAGATTGATGAAAAATATAAATGGAAATTGATGGGAAATATTAGAAGTAATCAAGTAATGTAAGGCAAGGGGATTGATGGAGTGTGATATGCATATAGAAAAAAAAAAAATAAGGGGACATTGATAAGTTGAATTATCAATAAATGAGAAGATGGAAAGGCCGCTCATGAATGGCAAAGGCAAGGGACAGTGACATTGCCCAAGCCCCCTCTCCACCCAAGCTAGGACCAAGGAGGGTCAGGCAGTAGCTGCTGATAACTCAGCAGATAAACCTATAGGATCCCCCAAACCCTCAATCCTTGGCTCACAAGGATGACAAGGTTACAGCGAACAAAGAAACTAACGCGTTTGAGCGGGACTCGAACCCCAGTCTGGCATTCACCAGTCAGGGACGTTACTACATCGGCAGTTGAATGAAATGTTAGCAGGATCTGTCAGGATCCATGTGGATATGAGTTGGCAAGAACTAATAACAAGTGTTCGTTGCAAATGTGAGAGTGAGTTGGTGTGAGTTGGTAAATGTCTACGATTTACAAGTTCATGGAAAACATAAGCGGGAGTTAATTGAAATGTCAAGCGAGACTGATGAGAAAGGCAGGAGTAGAGAAAAAAATACAGGAAGGTTATTCAGAAAGCGGGAAAAGCTGAAAGGAGTTGTTAGAAGCGGCAATAAATGTTAAAGAGATATGTCAATGAGGCTTGGCAAGAAGCGTCAAGAGTTGACAGAACATGTGAGCAGAAGTTGGCGCGACAGGTCTGTATGAGTTGGTAAATACTGGTTAGGAGTTTGTCGGCAATGTCAACGGCACTTTAGGGAAATATAAACTAGTGTTGGCTGGAAATGTCTATGAGAGTTTGGAAGACATTTCGACGAGAGTTTGGAGAAAATTTCGACGCGAGTTGGGTGGAAATATCGACAGGAATTTAGTGGAAATGTCGACGGAAATTTGGAGAAAATATCGATAAATTATAGTTGCTTCAAAAATGCACACAAATATTATTGAAATTTCGACATAAGTTGGGAAAATCATTTGACGGGATATAGCTATAAATATCGACTTGCGTTGGCGGAAAATACTGACAGATATTGGTGAGAAACAGAGGCAGGTAATGTTGAATATATTCCAGCGGCGTTCCAGCGGAGTTCCAGCGGAGTTGGTGGGAAATGTTGATAGGAACTGGCTGGAAATATCTGTCTGGAAATATCATGGCCTAGAGCGACGCTACGGGTAAGGTTATTGATCATTTAGTGGCTCAGACACGTTCATATCCAACCTCTTTAGTACAAGTTATTATTCTCTTAGGGGTGTGATGTGTATTGAACTCTGTGACGTGTATTATATCCTGTAGATGTTCGAATTAGTTGAATACGTAATTTTATGTAAATTCTTTTCATATAATCTATCTGATTTGCTTGGTTTTCTTCTCACCTATCAATTTAGGAACACAAAATGATGATGATGATAATAATAATAATAATAATAATAATAATAATAATAATAATATTCAACACACACGTGTATATATATATATATATATATATATATATATATATATATATATATATATAAATTATATATATATATATATATATATATATATATATATATATATCTATACATATATATATATATATATATATATATATATATATATATATATATATACACACGTGTGTGTGGAATATAATTATTATTATTATTATTATTATTATTATTATTATTATTATTATTATTATTATTAATATTATTATTATTATTATCAAGCTATAGCCGTGGTTGGAAAAGCAGGATGCTGTAATCGTAAGGGCTCCAACAGGGAAAAATAGCCTAGCGAGGAAAGGAAATAAGAAAATAAGCACACTACAAGAGAAGTTATAAACAATTAAAATAAAATATTTTAAGAACAGCAACAACATTAAAATATATCTTTCATATAAAAACAATAAAATATACTTATGTCATTCTTTTTATATCTTGTCTGCTTATTTCTTCGCTCATTTTTCACAGATCTTTTAATTATACAATTTTCATTCGGAAAGTAACAGTCATTTCCTGAGACTAGAATTAATTCTTAAACCACCGATGCTACTAATTCGTGTATTGTTGTCAAATCATATAAATATTATTAACTTTAGGGTACACTTGGGCACACTATTCTATCTTATTTCTCTTTCTCTTGTTTTTTCAAGTTTATATAGTTTATATATAAAAGATTTATTTTATTGCAGTTACTGTTCTCAAAATATTTTATTTTATTGTTAATTACTTCTCTTATAGTTTATTAATTTCCTTATTTTATTCCCTCACTAGGCTATTTTCCTTGTTAGAGCCCTTGGGCTTATGGCATCCTGCTTTTCCAATTAGGCTTGTAGCTTAGCAAGTAGTAGTAGTAGTAGTAGTAG
This sequence comes from Palaemon carinicauda, assembly GCF_036898095.1. Taxonomy (NCBI): domain Eukaryota; kingdom Metazoa; phylum Arthropoda; class Malacostraca; order Decapoda; family Palaemonidae; genus Palaemon; species Palaemon carinicauda. The sequence goes on along the minus strand of NC_090737.1, from coordinate 96,325,627 downwards.
TAGTAGTAATAATAATATTGATAATATTAATAATAATAATAATAATGATAATAATAATAATAATAATGATGAAGATGATGAGGATGATGATGACAATAATAATTCTATAGCTGCTGTAACTGTTTACAATAAATAAAATTGTTTCTGTATTCACATCAATAGAATACCGAAATCATGATCAACAAAAACTAAAAGCGCAAGAGGAACGGTGACACACCATCAATTCCGACAGCAGTATTTTTGAAAAATAACCAAACGAAAAAAAAAAAAAAAAGCATAAATAAACCTAAGAAGAACAGCAGGAGGAGAACTGGTACCCGGCACAACACGCCCAAGGGCCGAACACATAACATAGAAAGTCACGTTGGCTTTCTTATTTCTTACAACGATTCGTGTAAATACTTCAGGCTGAAAAGTCCCACAAAATCACATCATTATGTTACTCAAGTGTCCCTCACTCCCCCTCCCTCCCCCTCCAAACCATATAACCTTCGTATAGCACACGCGTGCCACCACGTAATAATAGTCATTAGGGGAGCCAAGTGTGTTTTCCATGCGAAGATGGGAGGCGAAAGAGGAAAAATATAAGAATAAAACGAGTGATTACAGATTTCTTCCGAGTAACTCCAATGGTGATAACAATAGCGACTTAGTTGTTCAGATTACTTATGTAGGACAGTGTGGTTTTTGGCGGCGCGCTCATGGTCTGGAAGCCTATGGTTCTTCCTCCTGGAAAATTGTTCGGAAAAGAATGTCTGGGAAAGCGACGGAAGAAAAGAACGATAAATGGTAAGGTGAGGAGGAGATGAATGACAAACTAAGGAAAGAGGGTGTAGGAGAGAAGAAACTAACCTAGAATGGTGGGAATAAAGAAAAAAATATAGAAAAGTAGATAGATAATGTAAGATTTCAATGACCATGATGAGATTAATATGACAACCGAAGGATGACTGATTCATGTTAGTAGTCTAAGAAGGAAACACGCATGGACGATAAAGGAAATACATAGAATAAAAAAAAAAGAAAGGATATCCAGGATGTTAATAAAAGGGGGAGGAAAATTTTGAAAAAATATTTGAGGAAAGAAACAAAGTTCATGAAATATACGTGAGATGGCAAGGAGGGGAATAAGAAAAAGAAATATAAGAAGGTTGATTTCAGGACAAGAAAGGAAAATAAAAATAGCATGATTGTGGGAGTGCATAATTTATAATGAGACAACGAAGAGAGGAATTAAAAAAAAACTGATGGAATAAGAAGGAATGGAAGATAATGCAAATAAAAGCTTTTCTGGTGGAGCGCAATCGAAAAGTATGAGAAAATAGAATAATAGCGATGATGATAATGAGAAACTGA
>NC_090737.1:96314271-96316771 GCF_036898095.1 Palaemon carinicauda | reverse complement strand
TATATATATATATATATATATATATATATATATACAGTATATGCGTAAAAATCACAGGAAAACGTGATGCTCAGATGCAGAAGAACCACAGGGAAAATGAAAATACAGAATATACACTTGAGTCCTGACTAGTTTCGTGATACTTCCTCAGAGGACTCTGAGGAAGTATCACGAAACTAGTCAGGACTCAAGTGTATATTCTGTATTTTCATTTTCCCTGTGGTTCTTCTGCATATATATATATATATATATATATATATATATATATATATATATATATATATATATATATATGTATATATTATACATATACTTATACATGTATATATATATATATATATATATATATGTATATATATATATAAATATATATATAATATATACATACATACATATATATATATATATATATATATATATATATATATATATATATATATATAGATGTATATATGTAGTTGTTTTTAGTGAATCAAGGGGGAAATTACAAAAGACAATAGAATATTTGAACAGAGCAGAAATGTAGAACTAAAAATGAATATGAGTAAAACTAATATACTGATAAAAAAAATGCAGAGACTATAAATAAGAGTAATACATGACCCTCTAGAGATCTAGAGATTATTAATGAATATACGTACTTAGGCCAGACAGTAAGTGTTTCCCCAGGACACGAGACCAAAATTAGAAGATGGATAACCATAGGTTAGAGAGCATTAGGTAAATAAAATGCGATTATGAAAAGTAAAATTCCACTTTCTCTAAAAAGAAAAGTATTTAATCAGATTGTCCTATAAATTAACTTACGCATCAGAAATTAAATCCTTAGAACATATGCTAGTTACAACTCAAAGAGGTATGGATAGAATAATGACACTCATCAGAAATTAAATCCTTAGAACATAATCTAGTTACAACTCAAAGAGGTGTGGATAGAATAATGACACTCATCAGAAATTAAATCCTTAGAACATGTGCTAGTTACAACTCAAAGAGGTGTGGATAGAATAATGACACTCATCAGAAATTAAATCCTTAGAACATAATCTAGTTACAACTCAAAGAGGTGTGGATAGAATAATGACACTCATCAGAAATTAAATCCTTAGAACATAATCTAGTTACAACTCAAAGAGGTGTGGATAGAATAATGACACTCATCAGAAATTAAATCCTTAGAACATATGCTAGTTACAACTCAAAGAGGTGTGGATAGAATAATGACACTCATCAGAAATTAAATCCTTAGAACATAATCTAGTTACAACTCAAAGAGGTGTGGATAGAATAATGACACTCATCAGAAATTAAATCCTTAGAACATGTGCTAGTTACAACTCAAAGAGGTGTGGATAGAATAATGACACTCATCAGAAATTAAATCCTTAGAACATAATCTAGTTACAACTCAAAGAGGTGTGGATAGAATAATGACACTGAGACAGAAAAAGAGCAACATGGATACGAGAACAAACTAAAGTAGAGGATATTCTAACAACATACGCACATACATGTATAGAGATATGAATATACATATACATACATATTCACACACAAACACACTCATATATGTATATATATATATATATATATATATATATATATATACATATATATATATATATATATATATATATATATATATATATATATATATATATATGATAATTAGCCAGGAAAGCGACCCTGCATAGCAGAAAATGGTTTAGTCGAAGAAGAAGAACATAATTAAGCATGAATTATTTCAGGGGATTCAAAGTTTTTTTTATTCCAAATCTTAACACAAACTACGGTAAATTTGTGTTAGCGCTCAGAGTAGCTTGACTTTATTCTTTAAGAAAACTCAGTGAAAAATGAGTACGCTGTAATTTGAATTCTTGATTTACACCACTAATTTAAGATCGTAATGTATAGTCTTACAGCGCACAGTAACGTGAACTAAACACCGATAATTCTTTTGACACAAAATGTAGGATGTTTAGGCAACCATGTGAACAGCATATATGAGTCCAAAAATTGAACTGCAAATCTTTGTGAGAATAATTATCATTACATTTTAATTAAGTCTTTCTGAAATAAAAGTATATCAATTTTACGTGCAGCTTACATTTTACACACATTCTGTGGCTGTAACTGCATGGTGAGTGAAAACAATCTTAAGCAAAACTTACACGTATTAAAGCCAGGAGGCTTAAAGCCTGACACAATTTTTACTTCAAAATAGGCATACAATGTAAAAAAAATAATTGTTTCATCAGGCCCAAACCGCATTAATGTATTTACTTAATCCACGTATCCAGTTATGATATAAATATTTGTATTTCACTGAACAAATCTGCGATCATTTCTTCCTTACCTTGTAACTTGAGATTCAATGAGCCCAGGGCCAAAACAAAGTCCAATTACTAATACAGCGTTTTATATAATGATCTTTGTTTTTAGTCACTAACGTCTATTCATTCAGAATATGCAGTGAAAATAGTTTCTATAATATAAACAA
>NC_090737.1:96299271-96301771 GCF_036898095.1 Palaemon carinicauda | reverse complement strand
TGGAGAGGATGCTTCTTTGAGTAGTAACAATGGAAAGGCCATTTTCTTGGAGTATTAACAGTGGAAAGGATACTTCTTAGAGTAGTAACAGTGGAAAGGCTATTTCCTTTGAGTAGTAACAGTGGAAAGGCTATTTCCTTGGAGTAGTAACAGTGGAAAGGCTATTTCCTTTGAGTAGTAACAGTGAAAATGCTATTTTATTGGAGTAGTATCAGTGGTGAGGATACTTCTTTGAACAGTAACAATGGAAAGGCTATTTTCTTGGAGTAGTAACAGTGGTGAGGATACTTCTTTGAGTAGTAACAATGGAAAGGCTATTTTCTTGGAGTAGTAACAGTGGAAAGGATACTGCTTAGAGTAGTAACAGTGGAAAGGTTATTTCCTTAGAGTAGTAACAGTGGAAAGGCTAATTTCTTGGAGTAGTAACAGTAGAAAGGCTATTTCCTTTGAGTAGTAACAGTGGAAAGGCTATTTTCTTGGAGCAGTAACAGTGGAAAGGCTATTTTCTTGGAGTAGTAACAGTGGAGAGGATACTTCTTTGAGTAGAAACAATGGAAACGCTATTTTCTTGGAGTAGTGACAGTGAAAAGGCTTTTTCTTTGAGTAGTAACAGAGGAAAGGCTATTTCTTAGAGTAATAACAGTGGAAAGGCTATTTTATTTGAGTAGTAACAGTGGATAGGCTACTTTCTTTGAATAGAAATAGTGGAAAGGCTATTTTCTTGGAGTGGTAGAAGTGGAAAAGTTATTTGTTTCTATTGGTAGAGGTTATTTTGTTTGAGTGGTAGCAGTAGACTATTTTTTTCTTTTTTTGCTTATATGGACGTGAAAGTATTCTATCTATTACTATCTAAGCTTGAGTTGTAGGCATTGTTCGAGATAAAGGTAACAATGAGAGGACAATATCTTTTAGGAAAGTTCTATACCACTGACAGTATTAGGTTATTTCTGGCTATGACGGTTGGGAACTTGGGGAAGTGTCACTGTTTTAGCTATGTAGTAATATAAGTGGGAAGTGTTGTTAAATCAGAAAAAGAGGCGTATTGCCTTGGTAGAATACTGCTTTGTTAAGAATCTAATATTGTCGATGGCTAAAATGAAGTGATGCAAAAGCTTTTGCTCACATTTTCTAACGTTGATTTAACATTTACTACAATGACGAAGCCGGAAAAGGCTGGCAGGTCCTATTCCTCTTCTGTCAGTGCAAGGAATGTGTTAACATGCTAACTGATTTCACTTGAAATATTGAGAAATCTCTCTTTGAAAAAAAAAAAAGATTTAGTGTTATAGGAAAGACAGAAACAGAGAATTTCAGATCCTGAGATTTAGGTTCTAAGGATCCAGAACCCCAGTGACTCTGAAGTTCTTGGAAATCTAAAGAACGAAATTGCACGTTTTAAAGAAGATGCACCATACAAAAGTGAATTCCCGAGTGGCATAAAGGAAGTTGTTTGACACACGACTTTGGGTTCAGAAATAAAAAAAAGGAATTCGCCTTCGGAGGGAGAAACGTTGCAGTTTTTTTTGGTTGAGAGTTGTAAGATAATTATGCTGTTGTAAGTCTTAATTGCTACAAGCTGATTTACCTTTTATGGTCATGAATTATCTTCTTTTGCTCATATAGTAGTTCCCTGTTTTATGGTAGCCTTGGTTTGCAGACGAGCATGTTCCGATAACTAGAAATAAATAGGAGTTGAACTAATGTATTCATATACGTTATCGTTAACCATGTAAATATTTCTAATAAAACTTTGGATATGACTATTCCATCTCCCAAGGTAAACTATTGTCTCTTGGATTTTATAATTTATAGGCAAGATTGATTTTCCTGTTACAAAGTCTACACAATGTATAGCTAAATATTCGCAATAGGAACAATAATGAAGGATAATAGGAAAACGTAATTGACAATGTGGAATTTTCAGAAAACAAATAATGACTGAGAAGCTGATAAGGGTAATGTTCAACAAAAAGATACCAATTAATATTCGTTTACGTATAATTACCTCAAGTTATATAAAAATTCAAAGAATATTCCCTAAAATATAAAACAAAAAAAATCCATTAAACTCTTCAACATTAATCACCCCTTTTCTTTAACTTTAAGCAATTTCATTATCAATGTGATTGACATTAGGAAGAAATTCATGCAAAACAAGATCACGAAGACAATGTAATAAGTGTACAGAATCTAGACAAGTGAAGACCATACGACTACATATGAAGATGTCTGAATCAAAAGGAATCACGTACTTTCATTTAAATACTGGAATAGAAAATAATTCCTAGATAAACAACAAATATTTATTCTACTAATTTGCATTTTATTACGATGAATATTAAAATAGTATTTGTTTATTGTATGAACCTGAATATATTTTACTAATACATTATACATACACACTCATATATATATATATATATATATATATACATATATATATATATATATATATATATATATATATATATACATATATATATATATATATATATATATA
>NC_090737.1:96291771-96294271 GCF_036898095.1 Palaemon carinicauda | reverse complement strand
TAATGTAGGTTTAGGATTGCTGTACTCCCTGTATAGATATTTTCAAGTGTTCTAGCATAACATTCTCCTATTCCTTGTTTTTGAAGGGCTTTCATTACTGCGGAGGATTTGACGGAATCAAAAGTTTTCTCATAGTCTATAAATGGCATACACAGTGTTTTTCTTTTATATAGCTGGTTAATTAAATGAATATAGTCAGTTGTTGAATACCTGATTTTAAAGCCTGCCTGCTCTTTTGGTTGATTTAAAGTCTAGCTGTTTTTTTATTCGGCTTAATATGATCTTTGTAAATATCTTACATATTGCACAGAGGAAACCTATTGGGCGGTAGTTTTTCAGGTCTTTTGTGATACCTCTTTGTGAATTAGTATATGATAGTATAATGAAAAAGTTCTTCAAAGCTGTAAGTATAGAGCATTCTTGCAGACATTTGGTGTAGAATTCAGCAAGTTATAATTTCATGAAATCTCCTCCATCTATTATCAAATCAATTGATAGGCCATCTTCTCATACTGCTTTGCCTCTTTTCATGTTTTTTAATGCTGTCTTACTTCTCCTACTGTTACACACACACATATATATAAATAAAAAAAAATATATATATATGTGTATATATATATATATATATATATATATATATATATATATATATATATATATATTACCTTACCAATTTACATATAATGCAAACGAAGAATCAAAAATGATTGACAAAGTAACTTGATAATACCTTTTAATCTATCTACCTATATATCTATCAATCTATCTATCTATCTATCTGCCTATATATATCATTTACTCCTACGCCTATTGACGCAAAGGGCCTCGGTTAGATTTCGCCAATCGTCTCTGTCATGAGTTTTTAATTCAATATTTCTTCATTCATCAGCTCCTACCTCGCACTTCATAGTCCTCAGCCATGTAGGACTCGGTCTTCCAACTCTTCTAGTGCGTTGTGGAGCCTAGATGAATATTTGGTGAACTAATCTCTCTTGGGGAGTACGAGGAGTATGACCAAACCATCTCCATCTACCCCTCATCATGATCTTATCCACATATGGTACTCTTATAGTTTCGTTTCTAATCCTGTCTAGTCATTTAACTCTCAATATCCTTCTGAGGGCTTTGTTCTCAAACCTAGTAAATCTATTGAAGATTTCTTCATCATCTTACCATGACTCTCATCCATAGATTAACACCTATCTCACTAAACTGATATATAGTCTGATTTTTATATGTAATTTCAGGCGATTTGATTACCAAATTTTACTTAACCCAGCGATTGTCTAATTTGCTCTTTTAAATCCTTCACTAAAGTTTAATTCCAAAGACCCTGTATTGGGGATCATAGTTCCTAAATACTTAAATGACTCATCCCCAAAATCCTTCCTCCTTCCAACGATATTTCATCTTCCATTGCATACTCCGTTCTCATCATCTCTGTCTTTCTTCTATCTATATTCAGCCAACCTCGTGGGATATTTCATGCATTCTGGTAAGCAAGCACTGTAAATCCTGTGGTGTTCTGCTAACAAGGACAGCCTCATCAGCATATTCTAGGTCTGCTAAATTCCTATCACCAATCCAGTTATATCCTTCTCCACTATCTCTGACTGTTCCAGGCATTACAAAATCCACGAGGAGGACAAACAACATAGGTGACAACACATTCCCTTTGAGTACTCCGCTGTTCACTGGAAATTATTTGATAATGCTCCATTAACATTAACTTTGCACTTGCAATGCTCAAATTTACATATTTAAGAGGAATTCCATAATAACGTAGGGCTCTCCACAAAATTGGTTCGTGCACAGTATCAAAGGCTTTTTCTTAGTCCACAAATGCCATCAAAAGACGATTTCTATATTCTACGCATTGCTGTACAACGTCTCAAAATGAAGATTTGGTCAATGCAACTTCTACCTTTTCTAGAGCCTGCTTGTTCATCTCTCAGCTTTTCACCCATCTTTCTCTCCAGTCTCTTTAGGATATGCATACTATAGATTTTCATAACAACTAACGTAAGTGTTATGCCTCTATAATTATTGCAGCTTGTTAGGTCACCCTTTTTTTTTGCTATTTTCATCAACACTCCTAACTCCCTCATCAGGTTTTGCCTCTTCATGCCACATTCTACAAAATAATCTTGTAAGTAGTCTGGGAGTCACTTAATTTTCGGCCAGTATCACCTCAGCTGTTATTCCATCGTATCCTGGTCCTTCCATCTCTATAGTTTTTTTGAGGATATATATATATATATATATATATATATATATATACATAGTATGTATACACACACAGATATATATATACATATATATATATATATATATATATATATATATATATATATATATATATATATATGAACAAACACACACATGTAATATAAACATGTAATACAAACAGAGGATCGAATGTGTTTGGAATAAATAACTTTAACATGTGTTTCCATAATTTTCTTTACAGAATAAAAACTTCAATACCAAATAGCATACT
>NC_090737.1:96274271-96279271 GCF_036898095.1 Palaemon carinicauda | reverse complement strand
CTGTTGAAAAGCATTTGCCATTTTCTGGACCATTCTCCTAGCTTTACTAGATCCTCTCTTAAGGCATCTACGTTTTCTGAGTTAGCAGCGTTTATGCCTAATTTAGTATCGTCGGCTAATTTGGCAATTCTACTAGCTAATCCTAAATCTATGTCGTTAATGTAGATCAGAAATAGCAATGAGCCCAGAACAGATCCTTGAGGTACTCCGCTTGTAACAACTCTGAAGCTTCTCCACTGATTACAACTCCTGTTTTCTGTTTGTTAGCTGGCTCGTCAATGATGCCTAGTGCTCTAATTTTAACAATTATTTTTTCATGAGAAACTTTGTCAAAATCCATTTGAAAATATAGGTATATGATGTCTATTGCCCTGCTTTTGTCGTAAATGCTAAATATATTGTGGAAAATTTTCAAAAGATTTGTCACACATGATCTCTTGTCTAAAAGCATGTTGGCTGCCTATCAGAAGATTACTTTACTCTATATGTTCTACTATTGAATCTACTGCAATTAACTCAAAACTTTTGCAAGGCACTGAAGTTAGACACACAGGTCTGTAGTTGTTAGGTTCTTCTTTAGGTCCCTTCTTGTAGATTGGAGGAACATTGTCTAGTTTCCATCATTGTGGTGCCTTTCCTTCGCTGTCTGTCTTTCAGAAAACTTTGTAAAAGTGTGGGGTTATCTCTTCTTCTACTTCTGTAATCTCTCTTGGATGAATATCATCTGGACCTGGTACTTTCTGAGTCTTTTTATTTACTTTTTTGACATCATCCATTGTAAAGGTGATTCTATGTAATGGTTGTGGCCCTTAATATTTGATATCTGGTTCGTTGAGGGTCGTTGATTCTTCCCTAGTGAATACAGTTGTTAAATATGCATTCATCAGTTCCGCTTTTTCCAAATCATTTGTTATAAGATTACCCTCCGAGTCTCTTAATGGGCTAACGTTTTTGATTGACTTTCTACTGGTTACATATGAAAAAAAATTCTTTTGGTTTTTCTTTACTAGCTGAAGCCACTCTTTTCTCTTCATTAATTTTGGCCTTTCTGAGTATTCTATCTACTTTTTTCGGCTTAACTTCTTGTACTCGTTAATTTCATGAATTGAAGGCTGTGGACCCACTGATTTATATTTGCTGTCTTTACTTCTTATTGCCTTGGCTATTTCTCTATTGAACCACTTAGGTTGTGGAGTTCCATTTGATAAAATTTTTCCAAACGATATACATTTGGATTTTTTTTACATGTTTCTACACAGGAGTAGCATTGTGTATCTATGTTCCCTGTTTCGTCGTATTCTAAATTATTGGTGTATTCCTTCAATTTTATCCAGTTAATATGTCTGTAGTCTAACTTTTTTTTATAATTTTCCTTTCTTTTAAATGAGGAATATTTACCTGAAACCTAACTATTTTTTGGTCACTTTGCCAATATTTTCGCCCACTGAAACACTGGATACAAAATTTTCCTCTGCTGTTAGCACAATAACTAGTATGTTGTTTCACCTGGTTGGTTTAACAACCCACTGATGGAGGAATTTGTCGTTGACAAATTCTAGTAACTTATGTCCCTCTGTTTTTGATGTAGAATTCATAGTGCCCCAGTTTACTGTTGCATTGAAGTCTCTCATTAGGACAGCTATCTTATTGTTAACTTCTTGTCCAAGTTGACTATACAGCTCTTCCTCCTGGTCTTGTAATTGATGTGGTGGCCTCTATATTACTAGTATGGACATGGTTTTTCCTATGGTGTTAACATTTGCACCTGTCACTTCACATTCGGTTTCTAATTTAATTCCTAAGGGTTTCAGGAATTTTTAACATAGAGCACTACCCCTCCACCTTTATTTGGTAAGGTAATCCTTGACAAGCTTGAAACCTGGGATTTGATATTCTGCGATAAAATCCTTTGTTTTTTCCTGAATCCAGGTCTCAGTAATGCCTATGAAATCTAGTTCCTCCTTAGCTATCATTGCCCTGAAGTTTTCCATTTTGTTTCTAACTGACTGAGCACTGAATTGTGTTACTCTGAGGAAATTTTGTATCTTCTTTTCTCTTCCTCTGTGGCTTTGCTAGTTTCCCTGGTTTACTAGTGTTTTATTTTCATTTGTATTATTCAAGTTTTCGGCCAAATTTCCTCCATTGTTTTTGGAGGATTTTCCAAGGGTCTAGTTTGTTCTTGGTCCACTGTGCTTAAGTAATTTTACAGGCTAAGGTTAAGTTAATTTCCATATACTCTCTTGCCTTCTTCACTAAAGTGTATTCCATCTCTTTTGTATAATTTTCTCTTGCCATAGAAAGTATCCCAGCGATCTATAAATTTAACTTTCTTTCTCTGGCATGTGGCCTTAAGCCTTTCGTTTATCCCTAAGGTCTTACTGAGGGTGAAGTGGCTGACAGTGAGTCTTGGGAGAAATCCTATAGCTATAGTACTATTGGTGTTGTTTCTAGCTGTTTTAACAGTTTTTTTTTCTAAATGTTTAACCAAAGGTTCTGTTTGGCCAGCAGTATCCTTTCTTAGGAATAGGTCATTTTCAGTTGCCTGAATAATAAGTGATCTTGTTCTCTGATGTAGTTTTACTAACTACTTCTATCTTCTGTGCATTGGCTCCTAGATAGGACCTCACCTTTCTCCTCTTTTTGAGGCCGAAGTGCTCCCCATAGTGTCTCCAATTAACAACGTCTGGTCTTCCTCTTCCTCTGCTAGGGTCTGAATATGTTTTTGGTGGTAGTTACATTTCTAGGCAGATATTTAGTCTTCTTGGCCTTAGCTACTCTTCCTCTAGGAGGTTTTATAAACTCTGCTTTTGTTGGTAATTTCCTCTCAAGGTTCTATCCTTGATTTTACCTTATTTTGTATTTATTGGATACTAATCCCATTTTCTACCACATCATCTATGACTTCTCTGTTCCTTATTTCTAACTGTTGAAACTTGGATGCGACTTCTATCAATTGTTTTCTTAGTTCTTGGTTTCCCTGTATATATTTTTCTATTTCCTGTTTCTGCTGACAGAACATGCATACACTATTACGGTGCAGGTTTGCAGAGCACCTTTCTTTGAAGCCTACATACCATTTGCTTATCCGGCATTTCGGACATTTGTGCTTTAATTTTAGTTTCTCACTCATGATTAATTTCTCTGTGATATTGACTAATACGTATATTTGGAAATCACAGCTAATAACTTCTATAATTATTAGCTTTGTGACCTTTAGTATAAAAGGTGGGGTGGGGGGGGATTAACCGATAGTTACCCACCTGCTGTCCATCCGCTTAATCCTGGGTGACTTTCCATCTTTTCTTCCTCTAACCTCCCATATGTGCTCCCAAACCAACAGTTAAGACTCCTCAAAGCTGGGCTGTCCCTAACATGCCGCAGTTCCCATCTGATCAGCACAAGCCAGAAGCCAGTCTTCTCGCCAGGATTGTCAAGGGAAGGCTAGCACTCACTGGGATTTCCAGACATCTAAGAACAGCCAGACTCTTAGGTACTACAGAGTATTACCAACAAACAGCAACTGGGTTTATTAGTTGGCCAGGACACCAACAAGGCACAAAAACTGTCAACCTCATGAGCATTTGAGCCTAGTTCACTAGGAGTCGGTCACACGGAGGGGTCAGCTAGTACACGTTAGGAATATGCTTTGCGGGGCACTAATAGCGATCTTCTATTCTTGCGTCCCCTTGCACCCAGGGATCCGTCTGTCCTAGTCTCTCGAAACCTGTGACCAAGTTCCTAGCGTTCTTTATTGAGGTTCAAGAGCTTCTGCTCTGATGCATGAGATAGCTGTCAGCGCCTTAATGTCTATATACTTGGGAGAGAGAGAGAGAGAGAGAGAGAGAGAGAGAGAGAGAGAGAGAGAGAGAGAGAGAGAGAGAGAGAGAGAGATGAAATTTAACCAAAGATTAAAACAATAATTAAGTTTATCAGATAGAGAAAAAATAAATTTAACCAATGATTGAAAAAATAATTAAGTATATCACAGAGAGAGAGAGAGAGAGAGAGAGAGAGAGAGAGAGAGAGAGAGAGAGAGAGAGACCAAAGATTAAAATAATAATTAATTATATCAGATAGTTTCCGTGATTGAAGAGAGACGTTTTATAGTGCGGTAGACGGGATTATTACTGGTTAGTTCCGAGACAAGTTTTACCATGTCCCCATTTGTGTTTATTATCTCTATGGATGGAGACAAACGGGATTTTAGAGATGAAAGATGCAATACATGTGCCAAGTTTTAGTATAAGAAAATGAGCCGAAAATGAAGTATTGATTGGTTCATATCTATATTAAGTAATGTACTGCTTAGGTATAGTGAGTATAAACTGTAGAAACTAGTGTTTGCAAGGTGAGAATGCTGATATGAGAAAACATTAATGTGTGAATTCAAAATGAGAGAGAGAGAGAGAGAGAGAGAGAGAGAGAGAGAGAGAGAGAGAGAGAGAGAGAGATTAACCTCTAAATAAACCTTTGACCTCTAAAAGAGAGTCAAATTGAGAATATCTGTGGAAAATTACCCATCACCCCAAAGATATTAATCGACCAAGATTCGTCAAAATAAAAAAGCCAACATTAAAATACGTCCTTTTTATTGACCTTGAATTTTAAGAAATAAGAAAAGACCCAACAATATATTGGAGGGGTAGAATCCAGCCACTTTACTAACTGGTAACAAAGTTTTATTAAGAAAATGAAAGGTTCTCCTTTAAAGTAACCTTTGACCTTAGATATTAAGCCTAGATAAGGAATATTTAGAAAAAAATAGAATCCCCGTCATAGTACCTATCCCCCAAATTTCATTGATATCAGAGGGAAATAAAATGATGACCTTTATCGTGATATGTGACGTTGAAAATAGGTCAATTTCAAGAATATATTAAGCAGAGACTTTTTTCAGTGTTGAATAATGAAGATTATTAGTCTCTAACCAGGCTATAAGATACAATGGGAATATTAATAAAATATTTGGTTCTAGAATTGATTTTTCGGTCTTGAAAAAT
>NC_090737.1:96251771-96261771 GCF_036898095.1 Palaemon carinicauda | reverse complement strand
TGGATAGGATTTAATTGAGAAAGTAAGGGCGATACAGAGGGTGTAAATGGAAGAAACAGCGTGAGTGCAGGCAGGGAAGAGGCTTCATTGATCAAGAGCTTGCAATGAAACAAGTCAGATGAGAACTTTGAAAGTAAAGAGAAAAGGTTGTATGTGACAAACATGGACCTAGAATTTTTTCTTAATAGTATTAATAGGGGCATTGGGAATGTGTCGTGTAGGTGATAGTTGTTGAGAGCAATTAAGTTTTCTCCTGATGCAAATGGAGTGCCAGGCAGGATATTGACTGGTGTGAAGGGGGGGGGGGGGGTTGAAACTAGGATGTAATAATTCTCCATTCCTCTTCAACATCTTTGTAGATGGGGTGATGTAAAAGGCAGGAAAAAACTAAGGGATGAGAAAATGAGTTAGGAATGGGAAGCAGAATAGTTGGTTGTTGCATATGATACTTTGCTAACTGGGAACAATGAAGAGAAGCTGCAGAAGGTGGTAAAAGTTTAAAAGTGCCTTAAGTAAAAAAAAAAAATATGAGAGTAAGCGTTAGACAATGAGTTTTAATAGAAACGATGAGGAATGTGTAATTAATGTCAGTATTAATTATGTATGAATGGAAGTGGTGAATTTGTGTTAGCGTCTTCAAGTAAAGTATAGGGGGATAATAAGATGAGAGAAGGGGGGAGTCATTTAATAAAAGTAACAGGAAAGCTGGGAGGATGTATACTAAAGATTTGAAAAAGACTTGAGAGTTATTTAAGAAAGCCAAGGCTGGAATGTATGAAGGTATTGTTGAACTAACTCTCCTTTATGGAATGGCAGTATGAATGCTGAGTGCGAATAAAAGAAAAAACGTTAATACTGCTGATTTGACCTGGTTTGTAGTTATTTTGGTAATGTATGTAGTATAATATGAAAAGATAGATTGAGATAAAACGTTAGTATGCGTGGGAAGGATAGATCAGATTATTTTGAGGTGGTTTGGTCATGTGGAAAGAATGGAACACTACAGATTAGTCAAAAGAGTGTATAATTCTTTAATTTCAAAGATTTAAGGTAGGGGGGGGGGGGGACCTTTAAAGGTTGGAACAGATGGTATGAAAGACGTATTAGAAATGAAGGTTCCTGATGCCCATGAGTGACACGAATACACTATCGGAGACATGTTTCAGAAACTGATGCTGTTCGCTCCTGAGTTTAAGATCTATCAGAACGACGATAAATTTTGTTCGGTTTCTGTTTAGATGCTTGTAACTGTTGTATAAATGTGTGTGAGTGTTTGTGGGGATGCGTGAAATGTATATTATTCGTTGCTAACTGAAATGTTACAGAAAAAAATCTAAAGGTGTTGGTTTATATATATATATATATATATATATATATATATATATATATATATATATACATATATATATATATATATATATATATATATATATATATATATATATATATTTATATATATATACATATGTATACATATATATATGTATATATACATATATGTATGTATGTACACACACACACATATATATATATATATTCATGTTTATGTGTGTATATATATATACATATGTATATATAAATGAATAAATAAATGTATATGTATATATATATATATATATATATATATATATATATATATATATACTGTATATTTACATATATATATATATATATATATATATATATATATATATATATAAATAACCTATTTAGAATTTTTTTCTGGAACATTTCAGTCACCAAAGAACGATATACATTTCACACATACCCGTAAACACTCACACACACACACACACACACACACACACACACACACATATATATATATATATATATATATATATATATATATATATATATAGATATATATATATATATATATATATATATATATATATATATAATAGTTACAGCATCAAAACAGAAACCGAAAAAAATTCATCTTTCCGATAGATCATAAACTAAGGAGCGAACAGCATCAGTTGCTGAAACAGGTCTCCGCTAGTGTATATAATACAGAATATCATTGCTCATCTCAGATAGCCGAGCGCATCCCTTCTATTTCCGGAGTAATTATTCCGATCGGCTAATTAACATTCTCATCAACATGGATTTCAATTTCCGTTATCGGGGTTTGCAGCTCATCCCTCCGCCTCTGAAGATGGATAATCGAGAACTTCTAATATTAAAACAGTCATTTTTTCATTTTTTTTCCCTATCATCTCCCTTGCCAAGACTCGTCCAAGATTAGCATTTATTCCTTGATTAAGGGCGTCCTTTTACGTTGCTCGATTTCTGCTAAAACCATAAATGAAATGAAATGAAAAAAATAAAAAAAGGAGGAAATAATATCGAAAGAGATATATTCTTCATTTCGTCAAATACATCGTTCCTCAATATTTCATTTGACCTTCGAGGAAATGAAAATGATGAGAATAGTGAAATTATTAAGGATATCAAAATCATCTTCAGACAAATGGAAATTAATTATCCTACAGGATGAGATCATATTAAATACTTCTTTACTTTCATGAATTCCCCTACTAATTGACGGGATAAAATAATCCAAAACAAATTATCTTTATCAAATTTATAGAAATTCCATCGAAGGAAAAAAATCCCAGAATATTTTACTCCAGAGATAAAGTTCTTGATAAAAGATACATTCAGAGAAGGAAAAAAATCAAATGATATAATCTAGAAATTTTATGTAAAATTCATAAGACAAGAAATAAAAGAGACGTTGCTTGGCTTCATTCGAGAGAAAATTATAAATAAAAAATCATATTTGATCATTAAAATCTTGTCATGGGTAGCCTTCTTGATATGAAGAAAATTAAGTGCAAACACTTCATATATATATATATATATATATATATATATATATATACATATATATATATATATATATATATATATATATATATATATATATATATATATATATATATGTAAAACACCCTAATTTAAATATATTTATATATGAGTATATTTATTAACCTATATAACTGTATAGATACTATATATAGATGTATGTATACACAGTACACACACACGCATATATATATAAATAAATATATATATATATATATATATATATATATATATATATGTGTG
Organism: Palaemon carinicauda; assembly: GCF_036898095.1. NCBI lineage: Eukaryota > Metazoa > Arthropoda > Malacostraca > Decapoda > Palaemonidae > Palaemon > Palaemon carinicauda. The sequence continues at coordinate 96,258,654 of NC_090737.1, read as the reverse complement.
TGTGTGTGTGTGTGTGTGTGTGTTTGCGTGCAGGCATAGATATACACACATACGTGTGTACACACGTATAAATGTATGTATCGCAAAGCTGTACAAGTCAGGGACACCCTAAGTGGGTTGGTTTATTGTGAAGAAAGTCTCCCATCATCAACAATGCGCAATTGCCCAGCGTGGTAATGAAAACTGGCCAAACCCCAGATATGAATAAGGACAAGTCTGAGGCCTTTGTCCTGATGTAGACTAGAAATGGCTGTATTTGTCGTTATATATATATATATATATATATATATATATATATATATATATATATATATATATATATATATATATATATGTATATATAGTATATCTATCAAAGGTCTAATGGGGTAATGTCAGTCTTCACCCTAGCTTTGACCCACTAAGTTCAACTAATACCAGTTATAAAATACACTTCTGACATCAACATGAGCTTAATAGACCTGTCAAATACCGGGTATAAATGCGTCCTCTATTGCCATAGATATTTGGTGTGTCTTGCTGATTAAGAGAGGTTATTAGCTCAATTTATCCAAGAAATTCATTCTTCCCATCTCAGTCACTCTAAGTGACACGCAGACATTCTTAATTTTCGTTGGCGGAGACCATTCTCATGGGCTACGCTGAGTTAGGTAAGAGACCCGGTAGGGGTGGGAGGTGAGAGATCTGAAGGGTTGCAGGATTTGTGAGAGGGGGTCGAGAGGATTTTGGAAATGGGAATGAATTAAAGTGGTTTTAGGACAAATTATTATTATTATTATTATTATTATTATTATTATTATTATTATTATTAGCCAAGCTATAACCCTAGTAGGAAAAGCAAGATGCTATAAGGCCCAAGGGCTCCATAGGAAAAAAATAGCTCAGTGAGGAAAGGAAATAAGGAAATAAATAAATGATGAGAACAAATCAACAATAAATCATTATAAAAACAGTAACAATGTCAAAATAGATATGTCATATATAAACTATCAACAACGTTCAAAAACAGATATGTCATTTATAAACTATAAAAAAAAAACTCATTTCAGCCTGGTCAACATAAAAACATTGGCTCCAACTTTGAACTTTTGAAGTTCTACTGATTCAACAACCCGATAAGGAAGATCATTCCACAACTTGGTCACAGCTGGAATAAAACTTCTAGAATACTATGTAGTATTGAGCCTCATGATAGAGAAGGCCTGGCTATTAGAATTAACTGCCTGCCTAGTATTACGAACAGGATAGAATTGCCCAGAGAGACCTGAATGTGAAGGATGGTCAGAGTTATGAAAAATCTTATGCAACTTGCACAATGAACTAATTAAACGATGGTGCCAAAGATTAATATCTAGATCAGGAATAAGAAATTCAAAATTTCTGTCCTACATGTGTAAGGAAAAAAAAAACACTAAGTAGCTGTTTACAGAACTTCATGAGGTCACTAGGTTGAATAATCTAGATAGTGTTTCCCCCCCCCCCCTCTCTCTCTCTCTCTCTCTCTCTCTCTCTCTCTCTCTCTCTCTCTTCATTTTTGTTACCCAGAGAAATCAACTCAAAAGATTACTGCAATAGAATGAAATACATTTTTTTTCATATACTGATATTTCGAAATTTATAAAATAACGTTTTGAATAGTGAAAATATTCCATTTGAACAAATGGTACAGCCAAATATCTAGAATCCCCATCTATTATATGTGTTCGAAAACATCTCATGCAAATCCAGACATATTGCAAAACATCCATAATAACATCCTTGATCAGTTTACTAGTTCTAATTATCGAAAGTATTCGACTAATGACATGATAGCATTCATATGAGTATAAACCATAAAATAGTTTCGTGACCAGGTATTGTCACTGGTAATTCTCAGGGCGTCGTGGATGTAGATGTTATTGACTGAAGCTCCTTAAGGTCTAGGTAAATGTCATATCACTAGGAGTAATTTGCACTCAAGTTCCCTTTGGAGTAATTTGAAAGGTTCCACGAAGTCCTTGGACAAAATGGCGTCATTTTCATGCCTAGTTTGATTTGGTGTAAAGGCGGGTTTACACGGTCGAACGGGTCGTCGAACGCAGTTCGTCAGACAAGTGTTTGAAGTGACGTACCAACGTGTAAACGGGGGATTTGGTTGTCGAACACGTTCGTCGAACGTTTTGAAGGAAGTCTGTTCTCGCCTGACCTTTGTGGGGGGGGGGGGGGGGACTTCATCGACCACAAACCTTATGTATTTGTGACTGACTCCACCTCTCCGAACTGGTTGACAAGCAGGTTCGACAACCGGGTTTGACGAACCGTCGACCGTGTAAACCTCGCTCAACATAGCGAATTCTTAGGGACTCTTGAGCCAAACTGTCTCTGTTGGTATTTTTACTCAATTTCACAAGCTCGAAAAAGCTGTTAAATAATCTGGTCGAATGTTCCAAAGGCTTTCACTAGTTTGGTCCGTCAGACTTGGAAGTATTTTGAGATTCATGATAAGAAAATTCGTGTGCGCATCTACCCAAGTTTCACCTGTACACAAAGTATATATAATAAATCTCTTCAAACTCACAATTCTATCCCTTTTATTATTATTATTATTATTATTATTATAATTATTATTACTAGATAGGCTATAAGCCTAGTTGCAGAAGCAGGATACTATAACCCCAAGGGCTCCAACAAGGAAAGATAGCCCAGTGAGGAAAGGAAACAAGGAAATAAACTACAATAGAAGCAATGAACAATCAATATGAACTATCTTAAGAACAGTAACAACATTAATAAATTAGGCCTTGCATGTATAAACTATAAAAAACTTTAAAAAACAAGAGGAAGAGAAACAAGATAGAATAGCGTGCCTGAGTGTACCCTCAACCAAGAAAACTCTAGCCCAAGAAGAAGTAACCCCTTCCTACTCGTCAGAGAAACTCGAAAACTTTTATAATCCATTTATCAAATTTCCAAAACAAGCGAAATACTCGAAGGACCTGGAAGAAATGTTACTGAAAAAAAAAAAAAAAAAAAAAAAAAAAAAAAAAAACAGGTAATTTCAATCTTAATTTCATCGGCGTCTTCAAAGAAACAACGCACAAACGAACGTCGGAACCACGACATCCATGCGACCATTAAATAATTCAAAAGTATTTCTCTTCCACACTTTCATTCTTCTCGAAGGAAGGAAGAACACATCCTGAGAAAAGTACATGTTCCATAATTGGATTTTGTTTTTCTGTTTTCATTTTATCGGTGTTTTTAAAAGGCTGAATACAAGTGCTTATCTAAATAACATCCGATTTGGAAGAAAGGACGCATGTTAAAACAATCCTACTCCTGTTCACAAAGCTTTAAAAGGCAGATCTGGGACTATCTAATCAATGGGGGGACAACAGATACTTATATGTATTTGTCTTAAGGCGGTGTCATATCCACAATTTCCAGTAATCATTATCAACATACCATCCAAACATTGTAACCAATAACCAGTATTTTGTCTTTATTGGAGGCAATTGAAGCCTCTTATGTTACTTAATGTAAACTTACACTAGCAGGAACATTTGAGAATCTAATTTTGTCATCAATACCGATTGCCTAAAGCAACGTCTAAAGGCAAGGTGATAATAAAGGCCGAAAAACGTTTTAATGTGACATCAACTTCATGGTAACCCAGAATGCGTACATGAATAGTGCGCGTTATAATGGTAGCTTTAAAAAGATAAAAGGATTTCCCGGTTATTACCATGAACAAGCCCCTTGTGACACGCCACCCGCCAAGAACTGGGTCCTCGAAAAGCGAGTCCATTTTTTTTTAAAACGATAATGAGACGCAAATTCTTCGCTGTTTTAAACAAGAAAATTTGGAAGAAGCAGATGGAAACCATAAAAGGCAGGCGAGTGGTGTCACAGTTTGTGGGGTTGCGGAGGGACTAAAAGTTAAGACTATGGCTCCTAGATACAGAACTCGAAAAGGATGTCATAAAAATAAAAGGATATTTTTTTCTGGTAGAATTGAAAATTAATATAAGGACATTAGTGGTAAAATCAATCTAAATACAGTATTCACTTACGGAAAGAATTAGGATGTGAAATTTTAAGGCTAGACCTAATAAAAGAATTTCGCATTGATCAGGTAAGGTTGATATAAAGTTTCTTTCCTTGAATATTGGTTGGATTAGAATTGAAATTAAGGTTGGGCAATTGTTTTAAAATGGATTAAAGGACATTACCTTGCTTGATTTTACGAGGATAATAACTGCGTTGATCATAAAGGAGAAATTACCCAAGACAGAGAGTTACTGTGTTAAATTCCAAATGAGATAAGGTTCCAAAAAAATAATTTTACTGTGAAATTCTGAGGGAGTTTAGGTTGCTGTTGTATGGTATTGTTATTAAATTCCGAAGGAGTTCAGGTTACAGGGAAGAATTTTGGTTGAGGTTTCTGGGGAAGTATTTTTCTGGAAAGTATTTATTTGCTAGATTCCGAGTTTAAGTTTCAAAGATCGGATTTTAATTTCGGTTCCAGTGGTATTGTTTTCCCTAATTCGAAAGAAGTACAGGATCTTTGAGTATATTTGTTTTTATTAAATTCTGAGTGAATCCAAGTTCCTGGAGTAGGATTTTGTTGATAAACTTTTAGGATCTTAACTCACAGCGGTAAACTTTCGTTGCTAAATTCCGAAGGAGTTTGTATTCCTTGGGTAGAATTTTGTTGTTGAATCGAAAACAGCTTATGCTTTTAGCGGTTAATCTCAATATAGTTTAACTTCCCGATGTAGTTTTAAACTCCAAGTAGAATGCTTTTCACTGGTAGAATTTTCTGTGTGAAATTTCTGGGGTGTTTAGGTTTCAGAGGTAGATTTTTGTTGTTGAATTTAAAAGGAGTCTAGCTTCTTGGGTTAGAGTTTGAATATTAAAAATCGAAGTAGTTTAACTTCTAGGTATAAAATATAGTTTTAAATTTCAAAGTAATTTACGTTCAAGGTTGAATTTTTTTTGTTATTAATTTCCTAAGGAGTTTTCTTTTAAGTGATAGGACTTTGTTGTTAAATTTAGGATTTTAGCTTCTAGGGATATGATTTCTTGGTTAAATTTAGAGGGAGTTTAGATTCAAGGGCTGCAATTTTGTTGTTAAGTTCCGAATGAATTAAGTTCCAGGGTTATAACTTTGTTGTTAAATTCAAAGGAAGTTAAGGTTCTATGGTTGTAATTTTATTATCTCCCAAGGCGTTTAGGTTCCATGGGTAAATGAGTTTTTGTTAAATTCTGAAAGAATTTGGTTTCCAACGGTAGAATTTTGTTGTTAAACTTTGAAGGCGTCAGTGGTAGGTTTATTATTATTATTATTTTTTTTTAATTCTGAAGGAGTTTAGGTTCCGTGGTTGTGATTTTATTGTTAAATTTCGAATGAGTTTAGGTTGCAGGGATAAGAGTCTGTTAAATTCAGAGGGAATTTAGGCTCCGCGGATATAATTTTGTTACTAAATTCCGAAAGAGTTTATAATCAAAAGCTATAATTTTGCTATTATATTCCGAAGAAGTTTACGTTTGAAGATTTCCACTCTAGAATTTTAGGGGAAGTTTCGAATAAAGAAGTAAAGGACATTGTATTGTTAAATACTAGGATTCTGGTATATGACGGGTAGCACAGAATAATATTTATTATTCCATGAATTGTATAACCATTCAAATAGAAAGCTTATACCATTAACTTACAAACCTAGCTTCTACTGTATTGAGATATCGCAGACAAAAAAGTAATAAAAAAAGAGGAAATTAAAACAAACACACATAAACAAGCCGATAGATAAACACAAAGAAAGCAATGGGTACATCATATCGAACTGAAACAATCGAGAGATTTTGGAAAAAAAAATTTTTGCCAGTTCAGTCCGTGAACCGGAATATAACCTGTATTGTAAATGACTCATAGATTCTTCAACCCAAAGGTACAAACCGTGTGGCTCATGGCGTTACAGGTGGTTGACAAGACTTCGACAAATCGCAAAAACCCTTTACGCTTGTCTATCAGAAGACTTCTTCCAGCCGATAAAAATTCTTTGCGCTCGTAGACAAGTGTCCAAGTTGCGTATCCTTCTCGTTGAGAAGATTCCTATTTTTTTTTTTTCATTATTTCAGTAATTTTCTCATAGTATTTCCTTATGTTTCCTTATCAAATGTGTATTTATCATTTGCTTAATTTTGTTCTTTATTGTTTTTATTATTTTGATTCTTAAGAGGCCCTTTGTGTCAGTAGGCTTATGAGGAGGAGATAATGATGATGATGACTCTTGAGAACCAATAACGGAACCAAATTACTCATTTTCTTATGGTATTTTGTTCTATTTCCTTTTTCAATTGTGGATTTATCCATATGTTTGATTTCATTCTTTCCTCTTTAAATATTTTTGACTATTAAGAATCAATAACGGGATGAAAAAAAAAAAATATTGCATTGTTTTCATCCACTTATTTAACATTCGCATGTTAATTTCTTATCCAATATGTGTATTTATTTGTCTTTCATTCCGAACTAAAAACAAAAATTATGAAAATTATCTAAAATATCTGTTTTTTTCAGCTTTGTTTTAAAACACGCATTGATCTGTATATCTTCGATAAATCATACCTCGTTATTATCACAACAAACGTGCTAAGGTGCCCCAATTCATAAAAGAAATGTAACTCAACAACATTAATCATTTGGTTAATATAATGAACAAAAAGGTTTTTGGCATCTAAAGTGATTTTGTGTAAAAATTAAAAGTTTGGTATATGTGATTGAATAGTTTCTAATAAACACACTATGGTTTTCAGTGTTGTGTTTTTTATTTTTTAGATATCATTAATAGATACTATTAACCTTTCAAACACACAAAAACACACACACACTCACACACAC
>NC_090737.1:96239271-96241771 GCF_036898095.1 Palaemon carinicauda | reverse complement strand
ACCCCTTGCATTAGAAGTTCTTTGACCTCTTTTTAGCTCCCACACCTCTAGCATTAGAAGTTCTTTGACCTCTTTTTAGCTCCCACACCACTTGCATTAGAAGTTCTTTGACCTCTTTTTAGCTCCCACACCCCTTCCATTAGAAGTTCTTTGACCTCTTTTTAGCTCCCCCACCCCACGCATTAGAAGATCTTTGACCTCTTTTTAGCTCCCCCACCCCATGCATTAGAAGTTCGTTGACCTCTTTTTAGCTCCCCCACCCCTTGCCTTAGAAGTTCTTTGACCTCTTTTTAGCTTCCATACCCCTTGCATTAGAATTTCTTTGACCTTTTTTTAGCTCACCCACCCCATGCACTAGAAGATTTTTGACCTCTTTTTAGCTCCCCCACCCCTTGCATTAAAAGTTCTTTGACCTCTTTTTAGCCCCCCACCCCTTGCACTAGAAGTTCTTTGACCTCTTTTTAGCTCCCACAACCCTTGCATTAGAAGTTCTTTGACCTCTTTTTAGCTCCCCCACCCCTTGCATTAGAAGTTCTTTGACCTCTTTTTAGGTTCCCCACCCCTTGCATTAGAAGTTCTTTGACCTCTTTTTAGCTCCCACACCCCTTGCATTAGATGTTCTTTGACCTCTTTTTAGCTCCCGCACCCCTTGCATTAGAAGTTCTTTGACCTCTTTTTAGCTCCCACACCTCTAGCATTAGAAGTTCTTTGACCACTTTTTAGCTCCCACACCACTTGCATTAGAAGTTCTTTGACCTCTTTTTTAGCTCTCACACCCCTTGCATTAGAAGTTCTTTGACCTCTTTTTAGCTCTCACACCCCTTGCATTAGAAGATCTTTGACCTCTTTTTAGCGCCCACACCCCTTGCATTAGAAATTCTTTGACCTCTTTTTAGCTCCCACACCTCTAGCATTAGAGGTTCTTTGACCTCTTTTTAGCTCCCACACCTCTAGCATTAAAAGTTTTTTGACCTCTTTTTAGCTCCCACACCCCTTGCATTAGAAGTTCTTTGGCCTCTTTTCAGCTTCCCCACCCCTTGCATTAGAAGTTCTTTGACCTCTTTTTAGCTCCCACACCCCTTGCATTAGAAGTTCTTTGACCTCTTTTTAGCTCCCACACCCCTTGCATTAGAAGTTCTTTGACCTCTTTTTAGCTTCCCCACCCCTTGCATTAGAAGTTCTTTGACATCTTTTTAGCTTCCCCACCCCTTGCATTAGAAGTTCTTTGACCTCGTTTTAGCTCCCACACCACTTGCATTAGAAATTCTTTGACCTTTTTTTTAGCTCACCCACCCCATGCACTAGAAGTTCTTTGACCTCTTTTTAGCTGCCCACCCCTTGCATTAGAAGTTCTTTGATCTCTTTTTAGCTCCCACACCCCTTGCATTAGAAGTTCTTTGACCTCTTTTTAGCTCCTCCACCCCTTGCATTAGAAGTTCTTTGACCTCTTTTTAGCTCCCACACCCCTTGCATTAGAAGTTCTCTGACCTCTTTTTAGCTCCCACACCCCTTGCATTAGAAGTTCTTTGACCTCTCTTTAGCTCCCCCCCCCCTTGCATCAGAAGGTCTTTGACCTCTTTTTAGCTCCCCCACCCCTTGCATTAGAAGTTCTTTGACCTCTTTTTAGCTCCCACACCCCTTGCATTAGAAGTTCTTCGACCTCTTTTTTAGCTCTCACACCCCTTGCATTAGAAGTGCTTTGACCTCTTTTTAGCTCCCACACCCCTTGCATTAGAAGATTTTTGACCTCTTTTTAGCTCCCACACCCCTTGCATTAGAAGTTCTTTGACCTCTTTTTAGCTCCCACACCTCTAGCATTAGAAATTCTTTGACCTCTTTTTAGCTCCCTCACCTCAAGCATTAGAAGTTCTTTAACCTCTCTTTATAGCTCCCACACCTCCAATATTAGAAGTTCTTTGACCTCTCTCTTTAGCTCCTACACTTCTAGCATTAGAAGTTCTTTGACATACATTTCTAGGTTCCATACTTTTAGCATTAGAGGGTCTTCGATCTGTATTATGAGGTACCTTACTTCTAGCATTAGAGGCTCTCTATTTTTAGGTGTCTTACCTCTGGCATTAGAGGCTCCTCTTCGCTGTTCTCTCCTGTCTTCTAGTTTTCAAGATCTTCTTTTATTAGATTATCTGTTTCTTTCGAGATTTCATTGTCTCTTTTCCTTAGTTCGTCAGTGTCCTTCTAGATTTCAAAAGAGATTTCAGTGCCGCGAGTCCTCCCTTCGTCAGATTCCTCAGGGAAATCGAAGGCATTTATTCTTTACCTATCTGGGCAATGAGTAAAGAGATGAATACTATCGATTTCTCCGCATACACTATCATGTCAAAGTAAATGACGAGCAACATGATATATTTACCAATGTCGTCTGGATATGTTCTTACTTCAATGGCGAATTTTGGGACAATCCTGTTGAAGAACTACACGTCACTCAACGTTCAGTTGAACCATTCTGCCTCCATCCTCATTCCCCGCAATCCGTTTTTGC
>NC_090737.1:96221771-96229271 GCF_036898095.1 Palaemon carinicauda | reverse complement strand
TCTCAGGAGCTAAGGGGACATGCGGCAGTACCATCTGATCTTGAATTATACTGCCTTGGACCCTGTATTTAGGGAAGTGAAGGAGGATGTGGGAAACGAATACAAAAAGATTTAAAACCCGATTATTAAAAAATAGGAGGCAAGCACGAGTAGAAGAGAAGAATGAAAGAAATTTCAAAAAAGAATCAGCTGATGAATGTTAAAAATAATGGAGAGGGCGAGTAATCTCAGGAGTACTAGAAAAGAACAATACATATCAAAGAAATATACAGAAGAAAAATTAACAAAATATGCTATTTATTGATAAGAACAAGACGAAGAAGAGAAATATTTATAAAAAAAGGATCAAACGATGATCCAACGGCGCTATTTATTGTCTACGCGGCATTCGACCTTGGCAGAACAGCTCGGAACCCCAGAATTAATGTTTTATGGAGTATCCCGAACACCTACTGGATTCCCCAGAGAGGAAAGCGTAACGTATCATAATCCTTTTGGAAGAATCAGGATATTTGGGAAATTACTGAAATGGCTCCTTGTGTTTTATGTCTCTTTATAGAGACTTCGCTTTGGATTTTGTCGGTTTGTGGTTTGTTGCGTTTAAAAGGGTCAGGGTTATGGCTTAGTCTTTTTAAGGGGGGGGGGGGGGGGCAATGTGGGGCGGGACAGGGGGTGGGGGGGGGGGTATTCATCTCCTCTTACTCCTGTTTAATCTGGAGCTAATTTTGCTTACAATTTTTTTTATAAATATAAATTTTCAAATGCTATAATTTGTATCAATTTATTTGTTGTGTTTTATAATGGTTGAGATTATATTTTCTTATAGATTGTCTCTTCCTGTTCATATTCTAATCTGGAATTAGACTTATTTACATTTTTTTTATTCATATTAATTCAAATACATCATGACCAGAATAGTTTTTTACTTGCTTATTGTGATATATCATTTTTATTTTTATTTCTCGTTTCCTGCTTATGCTACTACATGGAATTAAATCTGCTTCTGAGTTATATTTGCATCTGAATATTTATTTAATACCTTTCGTTACTTGTATAAGGGGTAAGTCTAATTTGATCCTTGATTTCTTTGTCATATCTCTTGTAAAACTAAAATTTCCAAACTAAGTTTGTTATGTATTTTCAGCTCTTATTTCAGATTATACCGACTAATTAATTTTTTTACCCTTAGTTTTTATAGACGTTTGATTTATCAATTTTATATTTATAACCTTCGAATATTCAACTAAGATCTAATGTAAAGGTTTATGACATATATATGTTTAATTTTTTTCCTCGTTTGATATATATTCTAAAGGTATTATAGTTTTTGCTGCTTTCGTTTATAATTATCATATTTGGTTTATAAGAAAATTTTAATATCCAGTGTAAGGAATAGATGCTTCAAGGAAGATCTAGACAGGGAAGGAATCGAAATTTATACATATCCAGGAAATCAAATAACTCCTTGATACATATATTGATTTACCGCAAGATAGAGGGAGATGGAGACAGATTTCAAGAGCGGTCATAATAGACAGGTCGGAGCCAGGCAAAAACTGCCCTTTTTTGGGGTCAAGGTTTTCTAAACTGATTCTGGTACTTTGAACCATGCTGATTCAAATAAGCTTTTGGGCCATCTGAAATTTTGCCCGAAATCCTAGATGGCGGCCAAAAATCCAAAATGGCCGCCAAAAATCACAAAATATTTTTTCACGGCGTTGGGTTTAGCTATTAAGATGCTTTTTTCTCCCAGAATAGCTATTTTTAGGCAGAGGAATATGACCCTTTAGTATAAATTCCGAAAAAATTAATTTATCCTGGCGAAATCAAAGATGGCCGCCGGAGTCGGCCCACCAACTTACGGATTGCTATAACTCCAGTTCTAGATGGGCTATGACAATAATATTGGTCTCTATCCCTAGGTTTTCAGGGGCAAGGAATTCAAATCTGTCATCACTTTGAACCATAGGCTACTCTGTCACGGTGAAAATTCACTATAGCTGCATAGGCCGATATGCATTATCGGTTATTTCCTAATCACTGTGATTTTGTGTATATCTTTACACTGTGCACTACTTAATTTCAAGCATTTAAGGTTTATTGTCATGTTAAAGGGTCTGAATGTCCATAATAATGTCTCATAAACACTAATTTGTGACACAAGCAATAACTTCACACTCTCATGAATTTTCTCTTCATGAAAGTTTGAAGAAATTGCATACCATCTGTATCATTCTTATGAAACTAACCAGAAGTTTATTTCAGATTCATTGAAACTGTGGAAAGGAAAAAAAATGGCAGCCACTCCATTTCTAAGCAAAGGGCCAAGTAGAGGACTTTGTAGTCTCTGCAACAAACTGGTCAATGATAATGAAGACATGGCCAAGATTGGACTAGCTGCACTTGAGTCACTGAAAGGATTAGCAGAGAGGTGGGCTTGTATTGACAGCAGGTTAGCTTTGTCCTCACAGTTCCTGTATTCAGAATTTAGATTAGCGACACTTAGGCTAGATTTAGAGAAACATGAGTTCATAATTCATGACAGTTGTCGTATCAACTTTCGAAATAGATTGGGCCGTCTAGAAAGTCAGTCACGCCATCTTCAGCAATCAGGGTCTGCAGAAGAATCAGGTTCAGAATCATCTACTAGCCAACCAGAGCATGCCAACAGGCAAGGATTGGAATTCATTCCTGACTAATGGTGAGAACAAAAGTGAGCTAATCAAGTTCTTGTCCAGTTACTTCAAGTCATCAAAGCTGGAGATACCATTGGTCGTTACCCACGAACCAGAAACCTTTAGGATCACTGCATCTGGTACAGAAATTCTACCAAACTGTAACCACCATGAAGCAGATACCAGGATTGTCTACCATGCCTCCATCGCCAAAGATCCTGTCGTTATCCGAGCCACAGATATCTTGGTTCTGCTTTGCTATGCATATTCAGTCTACAAACCTGGAGACAACTGGATGATGAAGGTAGATGACAGGTATGTCAGTGTCAGGAAAGTTGTTGAACACTTCGGAGATGATGTCTGCAAGGTCCTACCCGCGTATCACAGTATAACTGGTTGCGACACAACGTCCTTCCCGTACGGGGTAGGAAAGCTAAAACCACTCAAGAAGATGCGTCAAAAGGGAAAGGTACATCTCTTAGCAGAATTAGGAACATCCGTCCATTCCGTTCAAAAGATGGAAGGTCCCAGATCATTCATGCAGACCTGTATGTATTCAGGAACCGACAAGGAGACGTTTGTTGAAACAAGAATCAGAATGTTCAACAAGAAGCAGGTGAAATCAAGTGTGGGAATCTTGCCTGATGGAAGCAGTGCAGATGAACACATTAAAAGGAGTGACCTACAGACATTGATATGGTACCAGTGTCTTCAACCAAATATTGATTATTCCTCCATCGCTGACAGAGGATGGCAGCGTACAAGCGAGGGAATTCGTCCAGTATGGTATCTTTGTTCAAGACTGCCACCAAGTCTGACCAAGGAAAGGTCTAATCAAGACCCAAACAGAGGTATGTAGCCCTTAAAATGATCCTCATTCTTATGCATCTAATAGCAATATTTGGTAACTACTTGATGTTCCTACCAATCGTTTAATGACAGCTCATGGATTTGAGTTCCCAATAGTCAAAATAGTTCTCAACAGTCAAAGCACACATGTAATTACTGTAATTCAAAGTGTCCATGTCTTTTAATTAAGGTACAGAAGCCATTGATATGTATGATGCAGATTCGGAGATGGTCGATAAAGATGGTCGTGCTCGGTCAAGGCAGAAGAGAACAAGAGATCCCGTTGCTGGAATTTCTACTAGGAAGCGACAGAGGCAAAGTACACCATTTTCTATAATATGCTGGCAAACCAAAGTATTTTCTTTCTGGAATCATTATAAAACTCCAAATCTTTATAATAATTTCTTTCAAATTTCAGAGCCGACTCCTACAGTGGAAAATCAACTTCATGTGACACCGCTGATGACTACCGTTGACTACGATGATGGGTATGAGGATAGTTCTGAAGACGATACAGATTCGGATGATGATACCTCAGTGACTGAAACCAGGAAGCGACAGAGGCAAGGTACACCATTTTCTATAATATGCTGGCAAACCAAAGTCTTTTCTTTTTGGAATCATTATAAAACTTCAAACCTTTATAATGATTTCTTTCAAATTTCAGAGCCGACTCCTACAGTGGAAAATCAACTTCATATGACACCGCTGATGACTGCCGTTGACTACGATGATGGGTATGAGGATAGTTCTGAAGACGATACAGATTCGGATGATGATACCTCAGTGACTGACAGTTGTGAAAGTCTGAGCTCTGACAGATGTAGTGATCGTGACATTTTATAATGAGGAAAAATAGGACCTGGAAAGAGACAAAATAGAGAGCTTTCGCAAGTGCTCAGTTAGGGCACTAATGTAAAAGCTCACTGATATTTGACATCATGGACATTTGTACCCATTTTCAAGACTATATCAGATACAATCATTGTATGATTATGTTTGGAATACACCTGTTCTTTACAAATTTGTTTTTAATATTTGTAGAATCAAGTGTGAATGCAGTTTCATTCACATTTGGTAACATTGGTAGTCTTGTAGGTGTCACCGGTGTCGCTTTGCATCCATCAACATGCATTATAACCATGATGGAGTAGCCTGTGGTTCAAAATGATGACAAATTCGGATTCCTTGCCCCAGAAAACCTAGGGGTAGAGACCAATATTATTGTCATAGCCCATCTAGAACTGGAGTTATCGCAATCCGTAAGTTGGTGAGCCGACTCCGGCGGCCATCTTGGATTTCGCCAGGATAAATTAATTTTTTCGGAATTTATACTAAAGGGTCATATTCCTCTGCCTAAAAATAGCTATTCTGGGAGAAAAAAACATCTTGATAGCTAAACCCAACGCCGTGAAAAAATATTTTGTGATTTTTGGCAGCCATTTTGGATTTTGGCCGCCATCTAGGATTTCGGGCAAAATTTCAGATTGCCCAAAAGCTTATTTGAATCAGCATGGTTCAAAGTAGCAGAATCAGTTTAGAAAACCTTGACCCCAAAAAAGGGCAGTTTTTGCCTGGCTCCGACCTGTCTATAAGTCGACAACTGGCCCAAAGACCAATGAAGTAATAGATTAGTAGTGGTGGTAGTAGTAGTAGTAGTAGTAGTAGTAGGGCAAGATTAACCATATCGTAATCTAGGTTACTAAATAAAAACGAAAAGCATCAAGTATACGAATATATCAACATTTCATATAAAAGGGGGTGAAGCTAAACTAGAGAATAGGTTTTAGTTAAGTTTCAGAGTAAAAGTAATGAATCAAAGACAAATACCGTAATTATGTATTATGGTGAATATAATTTTCTTCGTATAAATCTATATGTATTCAAAACACGACATCGTTCGTTATCAACTTAGATATGACAAAATGTTAAAGGTTACCCTTATTGATTAAGAATATAAACTTGCAATCATACACACACATACATATATATGTATATATATATATATATATATATATATATATATATATATATATATATATATATATATATATTTATATCACACAAGCGCACACACACTTATACAGTATATATACAGTATATATATATATATATATATATATATATATATATGTATATATGTATATATATATATATATATGTATATATACATATATAAATATGTACTTATATACATTGATTCATATATTTATATATGTGCGTAATACATCCGCTTACTACAGTATACAGTATGTAGTGTAGGCATTGGCATTATTAAAATGGTCCTACAGATGTGTATTTATATCATATAAATTTTCATTAGTAGATAAATGTTACTGATGGTTCCCTGATAAAGCAGTGGCTAGTAGTAATGGAAGTTATTAATGACTTGAATTTATCAATGAAGTGTGGTAGCAAAGCCGGTAAAATATGCAATGATAAAATGAGAAAACTGGAAAATTGACAATGAAACGATGTCCTATGGTTCCCAATTCTTAAATTGTGAGTGAAAACATTAGTTATTCAACATTTTAGTTTATTTACTTTATGTTTATTTTGTTTTTTCGTTATACTAAAAAACTATAATTTTCGCATTTTACTTTAACGTTTCTTTTTTTTTTTACATGTAAACTTTCGACAATTCTACTTTGGAAAATAATATATTATTATTATTATTATTATTATTATTATTTGTTGTTGTTGTTGTTGTTGTTGTTGTTGTTGTTGTTGTTGTTGTTGTTGTTGTTGTTGTTGTTGTTGTTGCATCAAGTTTCAAGTCAGGTAGATATGAATAATTTCAATGAGAGAAAAATTAAGGAAATAATTATATCCTGATGAAAATGAAAGATCCACAATTAATTAACATGTGTAGAAATAAACCGAAAAAAAAACCAGACGGCTATCATCATTATATCAATTTAATGAAATGATTGGCATAAGTATCTTTTCATCAAATGAAAAGAAGTAAACAAGAACCTCCTCAGAAATAAAGACTTGAATTAACGTCCTGTACTTTTTTCTTCTTTCCACAAGAATCAATTGCAATTGATTGAAATGACTTGCAAGGTAATTTATTTATGTGCCTGCGGATAGCAAATTGAAATACTCGAATAGAAAATTATTAGGAAAGGTAGAAAACTATACAGCAACCAACAAACCCTTTTTTTTTTCTTTTTTTTTTTTTTTTTAGAAAATTATTTGTTATTTGTTAGGATTGATAATACTTATTTTCTTTTAGTAACATCCATTAATGTTCGTTAAAAATGATTTGCAAATTTAGCTTCTTTGAATGATTCGTCAAAATAAAAAAACTGCTACCTCGCCAGTAGCTCTATGCCATCAATCATGTGATTATCCACAAGGCGCTCAGGTCATGCTCATCGCTAATTATGAGTAGACTCATCGCTCATCATCAAGAAGGATGTTTTCTTTTTCACGATTTTGGTTTGGATGATGATATTTCTTGACTAATTTATTCTTTTCGTTTTTGCTTTCAATATTGTTCTGATTATTACCATTGCTATAAAAAAAACAACCTTCTACAGTTGCAACTACTTTGTATATATGCACAAATTTATTATCACTATCATTATTGTTAATATTTTTATTTAGAAATGGGGAAATATAGAATATATATAATATACTGGACACGTAATTTGAAAATAGTTGATGAATAAAAAGATAAATATGGTACACATGATGATAATCGAATATATATAGGAAATAATAAATAGCCCCAAAATAATAATAATTATAAAAAAAAGAAAAATAACAGTATACATACTACTGGCAATAAAAAAAAAGGTTTGTAAGAATTTGCTAAAAGGGAAATGACGTTTCAATTTACCATAGTGTTATGATTTGAATGTCGTTACAATTGGATTCATATTTGTTAACCAGGATCGGATTTGCTGGATAAATATCGTTGGTTTTGTATAACATTTCTTACGATTGTATCTAATCTCGTCATCGAACA
>NC_090737.1:96211771-96214271 GCF_036898095.1 Palaemon carinicauda | reverse complement strand
CAAAAGATCCAGGTGATATCCGCTCGAAATCATTTTGAAGGTATGCCTATTAGATAAAGGGACCAGTGGACAGTGACGGGCAAGAAGGTTGTCCCAGGTAAAGATGGAAATTTATAAAAGCTGAAACATTACCTAGGTCGAAATAAATCTTTAGCCATCATATTGGTGAGGGAATCATTTATGCAAATGTCAGTGTCAGAATAGATACAATATTTTCAATATATAGATACAAACACCCTTGTAGTAATTCAAACTTAATCAAAGGGGTGGGTTATTTTTCATTTCATTTTTTGTTACACTATCTACTTTCACTGGAATTTCTAATTTGTCTTTCTATTCTTCAGTATTTCGGGAATTTCTAAAAACACAAACGCAAAAGGAAAAATGTTTGACACATTCCGGACTAAACGAAGATTAGATTCTAACATGCCAATAAAGGAGGCACAACCAGGACCACTTGTTAAAAAAAAAAAAAAAAAGAAAAAAAAAAAAAAAAAAAAAAAACCGTGAAAATCAGAATTATGAGTTTTGCTGTTATCGTAATCAGTGTTTAACAAGTTTTAAAACTAGTTTTGAAAAAGTTAAAGAGGTAAAAAGGTCTCAACTCGGCTACTGATTTTGCACAGGTTACAATACCCATTTTTGGTGGAGGAAAATTAGAGCAAGTAAGCTGTTGAGAATTGAAAGGGGAAATAAATACCAAGCGAAAAAAGGCGAGGGTAAAAGTGCTCTTATACTCTGCTACTTTCTCTTTCCTTCCTTTCAGCAACTGATATCAGGGGAATTGAATTTTCTAGAAGCTTACTTGCAACTTGAAGGTAAAAGGATTTAAAACAACACCAATAACAGGGAAAACGAGAGGGACACTTAGTAGAGCGTCCTGTTGTCCCTTTGAATGAGAATCTAGTCAACATAATTGATAGGCGCATCCCTTCTCGCGTGCTAAGGTACCGAATGAAGGACAAACCGTGGTTCAATGATGTTTGTAGACGTGCTTATTTGGAGAAGCAGGAGGCCTATCACCTTTGGAAGGATAACAGATCAGATTTGACCTGGAACAACTATACTCAGCTTCGAGCTTTTGCTCAGAGAGTTTATGCCTCAACTGAAAAGGAGTACAATTTAATCATAAAAGAAACCCTCTCTGGTACAACTCAGGAACATAAATGGTGGTCTACCCTTAAATCTGCACTCTTTGGTGTAGATGCAACAGTTCCTCCTTTACTTAAACCAGATGGCTCAGTCACTCACTGTCCAAAGGAAAAGGCAACCCTTTTGGCTGATGTTTTTGACAGTAAACAGAGTAATGAAAAACTTGAACTTCCTCATTCCTGTTTTCCTGAGGCTGAACTAACTAGTTTAGCTTTTCGATCTCGTGAGATTAAAGCTCTGTTGATGGACCTTGATGCTTATGGAGGTGTAGACCCTAATGGTATTTTTCCTTTGTTTTTTATAAAGACAGCAGATTTCCTAGCTCCAAAGTTATCTGTTATTTTACGCAAGTTAGCAAGAAGAGGAGCTTTTAGCACTTGTTGGAGAATTGGTAATGTTACTCCTCTATGTAAATGTGTTTGTGGTAGCTCAAGTCCCACTGATTACCGCCCAATTTCCATAACTCCCATATTATCTAAAGTTTTTGAACGTCTTCTGGCAAAACGTCTTAATAGGTTTGCTGAAGGTAATCATCTATTCCCTAGTTTGCAATTTGGTTTTCGGAAAGGCCTTGGAGCATGTGATGCCCTTCTTACAATCTCCAATGCAGTACAGAAATCCCTTGATTGTGGTCGGGAAGTTCGTATGATTGGCCTTGATTTTAGTGCTGCCTTTGACCGTGTTAATCATGAGGCCCTTGTTTTCAAACTGAAACAGTGGGGAGTGGGTGGGTCGTTTCTTAGCATTATTATTGATTTTTTAAGTAGTAGATCTCAAAGAGTTGTTGTTGATGGGCACCATAGTGAGTATAGGAATGTGATATCCGGTGTTCCACAGGGTAGTGTTCTTGGCCCATTACTTTTCATACTATATACACATGACATGTGGTTTGGCCTAGAAAATAAGCTTGTTGCATATGCAGATGATGCTACTCTCTTTGCATCAATTCCATCCCCTGAATGTAGATCTGGGGTTGGTGAATCCCTTAATAGAGATTTAGCTAAAATTAGTGCATGGTGCAAATTATGGGGTATGAAGTTGAATCCTAACAAAACTCAAAGTATGATTGTAAGTAGGTCAAGGACGGTGGCTCCTCAACATCCGGATCTCAGTATTGATAATGTTTCTTTAAATTTGTATGACTCTTTCAAAATTTTAGGCGTGATTCTTGACAGCAAATTTACTTTTGAGAAACATATAAGGTCTGTGTCTTCTTCAATTGCACAAAAAATTGGCTTATTGAGAAAGTCTTTTAAGATATTCGGTGATCAATCTATTCTGAAGAAGTGTTTTAATTCTTTTATTCTACCTTGTTTTGAGTATTGTTCTCCTGTCTGGTCTTCAGCTG
>NC_090737.1:96199271-96204271 GCF_036898095.1 Palaemon carinicauda | reverse complement strand
ATTCTCTTGAATTCTCGACTTTTCTCTGTTTCCAGAGTTACTTGGCCTATCTACTCCAGAGAGAGAGAGAGAGAGAGAGAGAGAGAGAGAGAGAGAGAAGAGAGAGGAGAGAGAGAGAGAGAGAGAGAGAGAGAGATTGATATTGTCTCAAGAAGAGGAATATTTGAACAAACAATATTCATTCATTGACTGACGTAACATGATGTCAATTTATTAATAATCCACAAATAATAATCGGTCAATCAGTGACCAAGGTTAATTAGAACAATATTCAATAAATGATAATTAAGATGCAGACAACGTAAAAGGAAATAAACTTCCAATAGTTAAAAACACGATTATTAACATTATTACTATACTTTTCTTATTATGAATTGTATCATGAATATGAAAATAATTATAAGAAAATTATAAATTTAACTATCATTATTATGATTTTAATTATAGTTATTGTTACCATTAGTATCAGTAATTGTAGTAGTGGCTCACTCACTTGTCACATTTTCAAGATTTGTGCTGTAATCCAACTAAACTTTAGAAAGGAAAATTATTAACCCTTTAAAACCTATAATGGAAATAGGACTTTTGCTAACTTTATTTAATATTGAGGTCAAGAAGGGAATCCTAAAAAAAAAAATACACAAAACAAGCTCACTCAAACAGGTAAATTATATATATATATATATATATATATATATATATATATATATATATATATACTGTATATATATATACATATATGTACATATACATACACATATATAAACATATATATATATATATATATATATATATATATATATATATATATATATATATATATATTACTAGCTAAGCTACAATCCTAGTTGAAAAAAGTTGGATGCTACAAGCCCAAGTGCTCCAACAGGGGAAAATAGCCCACGGAGGCAAGGAAACAAGGAAATAGATAAAGTACACGAGAATCAATGAAAATTAAAGCAAATTATTTAAAGAACAGCAACAACATTAAACAGATTCCTCATACATAAACTATAAAATGAGACATGTCAGCCTCTTCAACATGAAAACCATTCGCTGCAAGTTTGAACTATTGAAGTTTCACCGATTTAACAACCTGATTAGGAAGATCAGTCACAACTTGGTCCCAGCTGGAATAAAACTGTGTAGTACTGAACCTCATGATGGAGAATTAACTGCCTGCCTAGTACTGCGAACAGGATGGACCTGTCCATGAAGATATGGATGTAAAGGATGGTCAGAATTATGAAAAATCTTATGCAACATGCATAATGAGCCAATTGAATGACGGTGCCTGAGATTAATATCTAGATCAGGAATAACAAATATAGAAGACCGTAAGTTCCTGTCCAACAAATTAATATGACAATCAATAGCTGGAGACCAGACAGGAGAACAATACTTGAAACAGGGTAAAATGAAAGAATTGAAACACTTCTTCAGAATAGATTGATCACCAAAAATCTTGAAAGACTTTCTCAATAATCCAATCTTTCTAGTGAATTGAAAAAGACACAGACCTTAAATGTTTCTCAAAAGTAAATTTGCTGTCGAGAATCACACCTAAGATTTTAAGAGTCAAAGTTAAAATAACATTATCAATGCTGAGATCCGGATGTTGAGCAGCAACTGACCTTGGCCTACTTACAATCATACTTTGAGTTTTGTTTGGATTCAACTCCATGCCACATAATTTGCACCATGCACTATTTTTATCTAGATATCTAGATATCTATTAAAAAACTCAGTAACACCAGATCTGCATTCAGGAGATAGAATTGAGGAAAGAGTGTAGCATCAGCTTCACATGTAACAAGCTTGTTTTCTATGCCAAACTAATTGTCATGTGTATATAGTAGGAAAAGTAATGGGCCAAGAACACTACCCTGAGAAACACCAGATATCACATTCCCATACTCCAGATATCAAATTTCTATGCTCACTATGGTGCCCATCAGCAACAACACTTTGCGATTTATTACTTAAAAAATTCAATAATGATGCTAGAAAAAAAGACCCACCCCACTTCCAGCTGTTTGGGTTTGAAAAAAAGGGCCTCATGATTTATACGGTCAAAGGCAGCACTAAAATCAAGACCAATCATACGAACTTCTTGACCACAATCAAGGGATTTCTGTACAGCATTAGAGATTGTTGGGTTATCAAATGCTCCAAGGCCCTTACGAAATCTAAATTGCAAACAGGGAATAGATGATTACCTTCAGCAAAGCTACAGTATTTAGACGTTTTCCTTAAAAGACGTTCAAAAACTTTAAATATAGGAGTTATGGAAATTGGGTGTTATTTCTTTCCTGTCACGCTGAGTGGCATTTCCATATGTATGACTGCTCGGTCTTTCCTTGTTTCTCTGGTAAAGGGTAGAGGAAGTAGTCTATTCATATAATGGTGAGGGGGTACTCAGGAAAGGTAATTAGGAGAGGGGGAGGGGATGGGAAGGATTGAATCTGTGTGTGCATATCTATCTAAATGTTTAGCCTTCATTTTTGACGGGTCACGTACGCTTGTATAAGAACATATACAATCATATATATATATATATATATATATGTATATATATTAGATATATACACATATATATACACACATATATATATATATATATATATATATATATATATATATAATACATACATACATACATACATACATATATATATATATATATATATAATATATATATATATATATATATATATATATATATATATATAATATGCACGTGTGCAATCAGCTAACGTGGCACCATGACTGAGCAGTACAGCACTCGACACTTTGAGTAGGCACAGAGATCGCTCTCTATCTAGTATTCACAAGTCCACCCAAATTTAAATTGACACAGGGTCCAGGAAAAAAATGCAACTTCCCATTAAAGGACTTCAAGTGATACTAGCACTTCCATAACGGGATACGGACGTTTGATAAAAATAAAGAAATATTAGTTAGTAATGACTTGCCTACAATTTCGAAAATATATAAAAGGTGAATACGTAAGATAAACTTAAATCAGTCAGCATCAGCTCTGGAGAGATCGTCACCTATATGAAACCCAAAGATCACGAAGGATTAAAGTTCTAGCAAATGATTTTCCTCATTAAAAACGAGGTAGTGACAGATTATCATCTTTCTCTTGACGTTCAATTTCCTGCAAGAGAAACGCGGAGGCTGGCGCTCATCGGAGCTTCTTCAGGGCGCTGCAAATGATCTCCTGAAATTCATCTCAGCCAAGAGAGATTATCTCCGAGATGCTGCAAATGATCTCATGATATTCATCTCGGGACGAAAGGGATTATAATAAACGACATGAATGCATTCATGTTCTTAGAAGCTTCCTTATTAAATGTGTATATCTCAGTCTCAGTTTATATTCCTTTATCCTTTATTAACTTATTATGAATCTCAATATATATGTGTTCATCTTATGTTTATAGACTATAAGCACTTAAAAAAAACAAAAATAATTTTGCTATTACGAACAGGCTACAAGTATTTGATTACGGCTCATTTTTCCTTTGCCTACACATACACTTAATAGACTGGCCTACACTTTACATATGCGGCAATACTGAGATTTCCAAACAATTCTTCTCTACTCAATTGGTTAACTAATGCACTGTAATTGTTCAGTGGTTACATTCATTTTGGTAATGGTAGAAGAGATTTTGTAGCTTAGGTAAACAGCTCTTCTAGGAGAAAGGCATTCCAAATCAAACCATTGTCTCTAGTCTTGGGTCGTGCCATAGCCTCTGTATCATGGTATTCCACTCTCTTGGGGTAGAGTTCTCTTGCTGAGGCTACACTCGGTCCCACATTTTTATCTTATTTCTTTTCCTCTTGTTTCTTTTTTTATAGTTTATTTATGAAAGACTTATTACAATCTCACTATTCTTAAAATATTTTATTCTAATTGTTAAATAATTATCTTGTAGTTTATTTATTTCCTTATTTCCTTTCCCCATTAGGATATTTTCCTTGTTGGAGTCCTTGGGCTTATAGCATCCTGATTTCCAACTAGGGTTCTAGCTTAGCAAGAAATAATAATAATAATAATAATAATAATAATAATAATAATAATAATAATAATAATAATAATATTGAAGGTAACTAAAAATTTTCATAACGCGATAGTCTTACTTCAGATAACTTCAATTAATTCGTTTTTGCTTGGTTCATATAAGTTGAATTCAGAGTAAATATTAAACGTTAACAGGAAATGTTTAATCTCGACTCTTTCCTGAAATGTATCTCAACTAAATTATCCATAATTACTGAATTCAGAATGGCGTGTCTGTAATAAAATTTCTAATAAATTTAATATTTTTAATACAGAATTTAGCACAATTGCAACGACGAAAGTTTTGACATGCGTCGAGTTTAAAATTTGTTGCTAGGATTAAGTCTAGAAATAACAGTGTTAGTGGAAAAGTTGGTAGCAAATAAACCGCTGCTAATTTATCTGCAGTAATAATGAAATAAACAGTAGATATTACGAAGAAAAACATACAGGATTTGAATAAGCCACAGCACTGCTACATAGAAAAGCTGATGAAGTACGAGTGTGCTAATGATTACAAGACTTAAAAAATTCATAGTTAGAATAACTCATCTTTAGTTGTCTAATATCTTATAGGTTACATTTATTTTATCGAATCTGAACATTTCTGCCGAAAGACAGGTTCTGCTACAAATAAACTCATCCGGCAAGACAGAAGCCCCGCGGTCATGTTTACTGGCATCTTTTAGTATCACAGAGCTTATTAACAAGAAACAAAATGCAACAAAATCAAAGCTTAGAAACCTGTGATGGACCCAGAGAGTCTGGTGTGCATAATAATGAGCCGCAATGAGTTATAGAAATCCAACAGAGTGATATCCATTGCCAACGGACATGGGGCATGTTAGCTTGTTCGTGTGACGCCACCATAACGAACGTGCTTAACATAAGCTGCACCAGGAGAAGGACTTCAGGCTGGCATAAAGCC
>NC_090737.1:96195476-96198771 GCF_036898095.1 Palaemon carinicauda | reverse complement strand
GGGGCGGGACAGGGGGGGTGGGGCAGGTATTCATCTCTTCTTACTCCTGTTTAATCTGGAGCTAATTTTCCTTACAATTCTTTTATAAATATAAATTTTCAAATGCTATAATTTGTATCAATTTATTTGTTGTGTTTTATAATGGTTGAGATTATATTTTCTTATAGATTGTCTCTTCCTGTTCATATTCTAATCTGGAATTAGCCTTATTTACATTTTTTATATTCATATCAATTCAAATACATTATGACCTGAATAGTTTTTTACTTGCTTATTGTGATATGTCATTTTGGTTTTATTTCTCGTTTCCTGCTTAGGCTACTACATGGAATTAAATCTGCTTCTGAGTTATATTTGCATCTGAATATTTATTTAATACCTTTTGTTACTTGTATAAGGATGGATAGTACTTGCCTGTCTTTATTACTGTCTGGGGTTAGTCTAATTTGATCCGTGATTTCTTTGTCATATCTCTTGTAAAACTAAAATTTCCTAACTAAGTTTGATATGTATTTTCAGCTCTTATTTCAGATTATACCGACTAATTAATTTTTTACCCTTAGCTTTTATAGACGTTTGATTTATCAATTTTATATTTATAACCTTCGAATATTCTACTAAGATCTAATGTAAAGGTTTATGTCATATATATGTTTAATTTTTTCCTCGTTTGATATATATTCTAAAGGTATTATAGTTTTTGCTGCTTTCGTTTATAATTATCATATTTGGTTTATAAGAAAATTTTAATATCCATTGTAAGGAATATATGCTTCAAGGAAGATCTAGACAGGGAGGGAATTGAAATGTATACATATCCAGGAAATCAAATATCTCCTTGATACATACATTGATTTACCGCAAGATAGAGGGAGCTGGAGACGCATTTCAAGAGCGGTCATAGGTAGACGAGTGGCCCAAAGACCAATGAAGTAGTAGTAGTAGTAGTAGTAGTAGTAGTAGTAGTAGTAGTAGTAGTAGTAGTAGTAGGGCAAGATTAACCATACCGTAATCTAGGTTACTAAATAAATTCGAAAAACATCAAGTATACGAATATATCAATATTTCATATAAAAAGGGGTAAGACAAACTGGAGGATAGGTTTTAGTTCAGTTCTAGAATAAAAGCAATAACTCAAAGACAGATCCTGTAATTATGTATCATGGTGAATATAATTTTCTTTGTATGAATCATATATGTGTTTTCAAAACACGATAGCGTTCATTATCAACTTAGATGTGACAAAATGTTAAAGTTTACACTTATTGATTAAGAGTGTAAACACGCAATCACACAAGCATATATATATATATATATATATGTATGTATATATATATATATATATGTATATATATATATATATATATATTACAGAAGCGCACACATACATTTACACTAATATATATATATATATATATATATAGTGTATATATATATATATATACACTGATTCATATATTTATATATATATATATATATATATATACTGATTCATATATTTATATATGTGCATAATACATCCGCATACTACAGTATACAGTATGTAGTGTAGGCATTGGCATTATTAAAATGGTCCTAAAAATGTGTATTTATGTCATATATAATTTTCATTAGTAAATCAATGTTACTGATGGTTCCCTGAAAAGGCATTGGTTAGTAGTAATGGAAGTTATTAATGACTTGAATTTATCAATGAGGTGTGGTGGCAAAGCCGGTAAAATATGCAATGATAAAAAGAGAAAACTGGAAAATAGACAATGAAACGATCTCCTATGGTTCCCAATTCTTAAATTGTGAGTGAAAACATTAGTTATTTAACATTTTAGTTTATTTACTTTATGTTTATTTTGTTTTTTTGTTATACTAAAAAACTATAATTTTTGCATTTTACTTTAACGTTTCTTTTTTACTTGCAAACTTTCGACTCCTTGCAATTCTACTTTGGAAAATAATATATTATTATTATTATTATTATTATTATTATTATTTTTTTTATTTTTATTATTATTATTATTATTATTATTATTATTATTATTATTATTATTATTATTATTATTATTATTATTATTATTATTATTATTATTTGTTGTTGTTGTTGCATCAAGTTTCAAGTCAGGTATATATGAATAATTTCTTTGAGAGACAAATTAAGGAAATGATTATATCCTGATGAAAATGAAAGATCCACAATTAATTAACATGTGTAGAAATAAACGGAAAAAAACAGACGGCCATCATCATTATATCAATTTAATGAAATAATTGGCATAAGTATCTTTTTATCTAATGAAAAGAAGTAAACAAGAATCAATTGCAATTGATTGAAATGACTTGCATGGTAATTTATTTATGTGCCTGCGGATAGCAAATTGAAATACTCGAATAGAAAAGTATTCGGAAAGGTAGAGAACCATAGAGCAACCAACAAACACTGTTTTTTTTTTCTTTTTTTTTTTTGTTTAGAAAATTATTTGTTTGGATTGAAAATACTTATTTACTTTTAGTAATATCCCTTAATGTTAGTTAAAAATGATTTGCAAATTTACTTCTTTGAATGATTCGTCAAAATAAAAAACTGCTACCTCGCCAGTAGCTCTATGCCATCAATCATGTGATTATCCACAAGGCGCTCAGGTCATGCTCATCGCTAATTATGAGTAGACTCATCGCTCATCATCAAGAAGGATGTTTTCTTTTTCACGATTTTGGTTTGGATGATGATATTTCTTGACTAATTTATTCTTTTCGTTTTTGCTTTCAATATTGTTCTAATTATTACCATTGCTATAAAAAACAACCTTCTACAGTAGCAACTACTTTGTATATATGCACACATTTATTATCACTATCATTATTGTTAATATTTTTATTTGGAAATGGGGAAATATAGAATATATATAATATATTGGACACGTAATTTGAAAATAGTGGATGAATAAAAAGATAAATATGGTACACATGATGATAACCGAATATATATAGGAAATAATAAATAGCCAAAAAAAAAATAATAATAAAAGAAAATAGAAAAATACCAGTATACATACAACTGGCAATAAAAAAAAGGTTTGTAAGAATTTACAAAAAGGGAAATGACGTTTTAATTTACCATAGTGTCATGATTTAAATGCCATTTATATTGGGTTCGTATTTATCAACCAGGATTGGATTTGCTGCATAAATATCGTTGATTTTGTATAACATTTCTTACGATTGTATCTAATCTCGTTATCGAACAGTTTAAGTCAGTATAGGCCTTTCTCCACAACCGTCGATTTATTTTCACATTGAAACT
>NC_090737.1:96187976-96190476 GCF_036898095.1 Palaemon carinicauda | reverse complement strand
ACACATATATATATATATATATATATATGTATATATATATACATATATATACACACATATATATACACACATACATACACACACACACACACATATATATATATATATATAAATACACATACATACATATATATATGTATATATATGTATACATATATATATATATATATATGTATGTATATTTATGTATGTATATATATATGTATGTATATATATATATATATATATATGTGTGTGTGTGTGTGTGTGTTTGTGTGTGTGTATTTTTTCACCTGTCGCTTCATCTTCAACTACACACACAATTAATTTCCATATAAATTTCCTTAAACAAAATATCTATCCTGTTATTTCTTATTTCATAATTAAATGCCTCAAAGTTATATTTAATCCTGTTATTACTTGAAAGATTACACTCTATCTCTCTCTTTCATGGAAAGCAACGTTACTAGATTCCAACTTGCATTCCTATACTTATGAATATCATAATTCTCATCGTTTATAAATTACATAACCAAATTTCTGCTTTTCTCCTGCTACGTTTAAACACGAATTCTTCATTAAAAGTGAAAAAAAAAATATCTACTTGTATTTCCTCACTTTTAAAATCTTGCATTTGATTTTCAATTTCAACATTAAATGGAGCGAGAATAAATTTTTGCTCGTTTCTAAGCCTATAAATATCGCACTTTATTCCAACCGCCAAAGAGAATTGAAATAACTTCTCACTTGCATTATTTCACGTCTATAAATTCCGCTCTTTATCTCTCACTTAATCATTTAATGCAACGAAATACTCTGTTCAGATTTACATTCCATCCACCTTTCAAGGTCTGTTGTAAAGAAGTCAGCACGAATCCCATAAGTCATTTCACACGCTAAAAATAACTTTGATAATAATAACCGGTTTGGCCTCCAAGTATGCAAAGAATGTGGGCTTAACCTTTTTTTTTTCCTCAGGTATATAAAAACAATCGTGTTTGTACAAGTACGATGCTGTTTCTCGGAGGAAATCAATCTCACATAACAAAAAAGAAAAGAAAAAAAAATGAAAAAACTAAAGTATACATTACATAAATCACTCAAGCTCTTATCAAGATCTTATAAAATAGAGTCGAACGTTTATAAAACATCTATGTAATAAAAAAAAGAGGCCTCAGAGAAACATTGGTTACATTAACTACCTTAATGTATACGAAAGTATATCTTTAAGATTTTTCTTATTCCTGCACCAACTTTAAATGTTTATTGTGGGCCCGTTTTGGCCCGAGACCATGCTTTGAAAAACTTGAATTTACAAATTATAATGAGACTTCCTCAGAATTTTTTTCATTTATGCCCTAGTAAATCTATTTTTTCAAACAACTCACCTTGAACAAATTTGAAACCCTTTAATCAAGAACATTTTGCAAATGTTTGAATGTTTGAAACTGCTTTAGTGGCTCTGGCGAAGTTAAAAATGTGAAAAGTTCATCTAAAACCTATACATCCACAAATAACAACTAATGCAGCCGTCTCTATTTCACTGCAGGAAAAAGTCTCAGGCAAGACCTTATTCATGTCTGAGGTTTAGCCAGTTTTTATCACCCCGCTGGCAACGGCGGATTGGTAATGGTGTGAGATTTTCGCGTGATCGCTCAGAGTAAACCAACCTAGTATGGGTGGTCATGACTAATACAGCTTTACTGATCATGGTGAAACACAAACCCTTTCACCACGTTAAGGTATCCCCGCTTAGAAAAGGACATCCATAAACACTATAATGGAAACAGACACCGGACAACTGCTTGTTTGAAGTTTGAGCCTAATTATTAAACCCAACCATTCTAAGGCATCTGGAAACCTGTCACATTGACGGCTAAGAGATGATGGGTATAGATTAAATTAATCAGTATCCTTGGTCAAAGGTCAGTTTTGGAAGTTGGCCGAGATCTCATTATAGTTTTATACACGAGCAGAGGCTTTGAAAATTTATTATCTCAAAAGATCCAGGCGTTATCCGCTCGAAATCATTTTGAAGGTATGCCTATTAGATAAAGCGACCAGCGGACAGTGACGGGCAAGAAGGTAGTCCCAGGTAACGATGGAAATTTATAAAAGCTGAAACATTACCTAGGTGGAAATAAATCTTTAGCCATCATATTGGTGAGGGAATCATTTATGCAAATATCAGTGTCAGAATAGATACAATATTTCCAATATGTAGATACGAAGACCCATGTAATAATTCAAATTCAATTAAGTGGGTGGGTTATTTATCATTTAATTTTCTGTAACACCATCTACTTTCACTGGAATTTCTATTTTGTCTTTCTATTCTTCAGTATTTGGGGAATTTCTAAAAACACAAACGCAAAAGGAAAAATGCTTGACACATTCCGGACTAAACGAAGATTAGATTCTAACATGCCAATAAAGGAGGCACAACCAGGACCACTAAAAAAAAAAAAAAAAAAAAAAAAAAAAAACGGTGAATATTAGAATTATGAGTTTGCTACTATCG
>NC_090737.1:96170476-96180476 GCF_036898095.1 Palaemon carinicauda | reverse complement strand
AGGAAATAGATAAAGTACACGAGAATCAATGAACAATTAAAGCAAATTATTTTAAGAACAACAACAATATTAAAACAGATTCCTCATATATAAACTATAAACTGAGACATGTCAGCCTCTTCAACATGAAAACCATTCGCTGCAAGTTTGAACTTTTGAAGTTCCACCGATTCAACAATCTGATTAGGAAGATCATTTCACAACTTGGTCACAGCTGGAATAAAACTGTGTAGTATTGAACCTCATGATGGAGAATTAACTGCATGCCTAGTACTGCGAACAGGATGGACCTGTCCGTGAAGATATGGATGTAAAGGATGGTCAGAATTATGAAAAATCTTATGCAACATGCATAATGAACCAATTGAATGACGGTGCCTGAGATTAATATCTAGATCAGGAATAACAAATATAAAAGACCGTAAGTTCCTGTCCAACAAATTAATATGACAATCAATAGCTGAAGACCAGACAGGAGAACAATACTTGAAACAAGGTAAAATGATAGAATTGAAACACTTCTTCAGAATAGATTGATCACCAAAAATCTTGAAAGACTTTCTCAATAATCCAATCTTTCTGTGAATTTGAAAAAGACACAAACCTAATGTGTTCCTCAAAAGTAAATTTGCTGTCGAGAATCACACCCAAGATTTTAAGAGTCAAAGTTAAAATAACATTATCAATACTGAGATCCGGATGTTGAGCAGCAACTGACCTTGGCCTACTTACAATCATACTTTGAGTTTTGTTTGGATTCAACTCCATGCCACATAATTTGCACCATGCACTAATTTTAGCTAGATATCTATTAAAAAACTCAGTAACACCAGATCTGCATTCAGGAGATAGAATTGAGGGAAGAGTGTAGCATCATCTTCACATGTAACAAGCTTGTTTTCTATGCCAAACTACTTGTCATGTGTATATAGTAGGAAAATTAATGGGCCAAGAACACTACCCGGAGAAACACCAGATATTACATTTCCATACTCCAGATATCAAATTTCCATTCTCACTATGGTGCCCATCAGCAACAACTCTTTGCGATTTATTACTTAAAAATTCAATAATGATGCTAGAAAAAAGACCCACCCACTTCCAGCTGTTTGGGTTTGAAAAAAAGGGCCTCATGATTTACACGGTCAAAGACCAATCATACGAACTTCTTGACCACAATCAAGGGATTTCTGTACAGCATTAGAGATTGTAGGGTTATCAAATGCTCCAAGGCCCTTACGAAACCTAAATTGCAAACAGGGAATAGATGATTACCTTCAGCAAAGCTACAGTATTTAGACGTTTTCCCCAAAAGACGTTCAAAAACTTTAAATATAGGAGTTATGGAAATTGGGTGGTATTTCTTTCCTGTCACGCTGAGTAGCATTTCCATATGTATGGCTGCTCGGTCTTTCCTTGTTTCTCTGGTAAAGGGTAGAGGGAGTAGTCTATTCATATAATGGTGAGGGGGTACCCAGGAAAGGTAATTAGGAGAGGGGGAGGGGATGGAAAGGATTGAATCTGTGTGCATATCTATCTAAATGTTTAGCCTTCATTTTTGACGGGCCACGTACGCTAGTATAAGAACATATACAATCATATATATATATACATATATATATATATATATATATGTGTGTGTATATATATATTATATATATACACACATATATATATACATACATATATATATATATATATATATATATACATATATATATATATATATATATAAAATATGCACGTGCGCAATCAGCTAACGTAGCACCTTGACTGAGCAGTACAGCACTCGACACACTTTGGGTAGGTACAGAGATCGCTCTCTACCTAGTATTCACAAGTCCACCCAAATTTAAATTGACACAGGGTCCAGGAAAAAAATGCAACTTCCCATTAAAGGACTTCAAGAGATACTAGCCCTTCCATAACGGGATACGGACGTTTGAAAAATAAAGAAATATTAGTTTGTAATGACTTGCTTACAATTTCGAAAATATATAAAATATGAATACGTAAGATAAACTTGAATCAGTCAGCATCAGCTCTGGAGAGATCGTCACCTATATGAAACCCAAAGATCACGAAGGATTAAAGTTCTAGCAAATGATTTTCCTCATTAAAAACGAGGTAGTGACAGATTATCATCTCTCTCCTGACGTTCAATTTCCTGCAGGAGAAACGCGGAGGCTGGCGCTCATCGGAGCTTCTTCAGGGCGCTGCAAATGATCTCCTGAAATTCATCTCAGCCAAGAGAGATTATCTCCGAGATGCTGCAAATGATCTCATGATATTCATCTCGGGACGAAAGGGATTATAATAAACGACATGAATGCATTCATGTTCTTAGAAGCTTCCTTATTAAATGTGTATATCTCAGTCTCAGTTTATATTCCTTTATCCTTTATTATCTTATTATGAATCTCAATATATATATGTTCATCTTATGTTTATAGACTATAAGCACTTTAAAAAAATAACTTTGCTATTACGAGCAGGCTACAAGTATTTGATTACGGCTCAATTTTCCTTTGCCTACGCATACACTTAATTGACTGGCCTACACTTTCCATATGCGACAATACTGAGATTTCCAAGCAATTCTTCTCTACTCAATAGGTTAAGTAATGCACTGTAATTGTTCAGTGGTTACATTCCTTTTGGTAATGGCAGAAGAGACTTTGTAGCTTAGGTAAGCAGCTCTTCTAGGAGAAAGGCATTCCAAAATCAAACCATTGTTCTCTAGTCTTGGGTCGTGCCATAGCCTCTGTATCATGGTATTCCACTCTCTTGGGGTAGAGTTCTCTTGCTGAGGGTACACTCGGTCCCACTTTTTTATCTTATTTCTTTTCCTCTTGTTTTTTTTTTATAGTTAATTTATGAAAGACATTATTACAATCTCACTATTCTTAAAATATTTTATTATGATTGTTAAATAATTATCTTGTAGTTTATTTATTTCCTTATTTCCTTTCCCCAGTAGGATATTTTCCTTGTTGGAGTCCTTGGGCTTATAGCATCCTGTTTTTCAACTATGGTTGTAGCTTAGCAAGTAATAATAATAATAATAATAATAATAATAATAATAATAATAATAATATTGAAGGTAACTAAAACTTTACATAACGCGATAGTCTTACTTCAGATAACTTCAAGTGATTCGTTTTTGCTTGGTTCATATAAGTTGAATTTAGAGTAAATATTAAACGTTAACAGGAAATGTTTAATCTCGACTCTTTCCTGAAATGTATCTCAACTTAATTATCCATAATTACTGAATTCAGATTGGCGTGTCTGTTATAAAATTTTTAATAATTTCAATATTTTTAATACAGAATTTAACAGAATTGCAACGACGAAAGTTTTGACATGCGTCGAGTTAAAATTTCCTACTGGGATTAAGTCTAGAAACAACAGTGTTATTGGAAAAGCTGGTAGCAAATAAACGCTGCTAATTTATCTGCAGTAAATAATGAAATAAACAGTAGATATTACGAAGAAAAACATACAGGATTTGAATAAGCCTCAGCATTGCTACGTAGAAAAGCTGATGAGGTACGAGTATGCTAATGATTACAAGACTTAAAAATTCATAGTTAGAATAACTCAACTTTAGTAGTCTGATATCTTATATATTTACATTTATTTTATCGAATCTGAACATTTCTGCCGAGACAGGTTCTGCTACAAATAAACTCATCCGGCTAGACAGAGGCCCCGCGGTCATGTTTACTGGCATCTTTTAGTATCACAGAGCTTAATAACAAGAAACAAAATGCAACAAAATCAAAGCTTAGAAACCTGTGATGGACCCAGAGAGTCTGGTGTGCATAATAATGAGCCGCAATGAGTTATAGAAATCCAACAGTGATATCCATTGCCAACGGACACAGGGCGTGTTAGCTTGTTCGTGTGACGCCACCATAACGAACGTGCTTAACATAAGCTGCACCAGGAGGAGGAGTTCATGCTGGCATAAAGCCAGGTTAATCTTTTCACTGAACATGCCCGAGATCAATTTTGCAACCGATATTGTTGCTTAGTGCAAGGTTTAGTGGCAAAATGCTTAAATATGTTAGAAAACGCAATAGCACAATACCATTTTAAATGATATGCAGGGATCTGATTTTGCCCGTCCGGTCTTATAGCGATAATAATTACCTAAAGACTTGGTGAAAAAAGCCTTATTTTGCCAGTCCGGTTTCATGACGTTAAAAATTGCCTAAAGACTTAGTGAAAAAGCCTTATTTTGCCAGTCCGGTTTCATGACGTTAAGAATTGCCTAAAGACTTAGTGAAAAAGCCTTACTTTGCCAGTCCGGTTTCATGACAATAAGAATTGCCTAAAGACTTAGTGAAAAAGGCCTTATTTTGCCAGTCCAGTTTCATGACGTTAAAATTGCCGAAAGACTTAGTGAAAAGGCCTTATTTTGCCAGTCCTGTTTCATGACGTTAAAAATTGCCTAAAAACTTAATGAAAAAGCCTTACTTTGCCAGTCCGGTTTCATGACAATAAGAATTGCCCAAAGACTTAGTGAAAAAAGCCTTACTTTCCCTGTCCGGTTTCATGACAATAAGAATTGCCTAAAGACTTGGTAAAAAAGCCTTATTTTGCCAGTCCGGTTTCATGACGATAAGAATTGCCTAAAGACTTAATAAAAAAGCCTTATTTTGCCAGTCTGGTTTCATGACGATAAGAATTGCCTAAAGACTTAGTGAAAAAGGCCTTATTTTGCCAGTCTCGGTTTCATGGCGATAAGACTTGCCTAAAAACAGTGAAAAAAACTTATTTTGCCAGTCCAGTTTCATGACAATAAGAATTGCCCAAAGACTTAGTGAAAAAGCCTTATTTTGCCAGTCCGGTTTCATGACGATAAGAATTGCCTAAAGACTTGCGAAAAAGCCTTTCTGGCTGCTCCCTCTGCTTACTTAACGTTAGAATATTTGGGGAGGTTCATTTGCGTTTTTTGAGAGTTTATAGCCCGGATCTTTGCTTATGCAAATCTAAGCACGCTTGTATCAGAATTACTCATTATGTCTATACCTGGTGGATAAAATGAGTCACAATCTTTTTTTTTTAATATGAGGATGAAATTATCTTAGTCGTGATAAGGATGACGATAATTTGCAGCAACCACAAACTAATTAGAAAATTAAAGCAGTAAAGACCACATGAATAATAATAATAATAATAATAATAACAATAATAATAATAACAATAATAATAATAATAATAATAATAATAATAATAATAATAATAATAATAATAATAATAATAATAATAATAATAATAATAGAATTAAATACTTCATTTCCCTTTACAAGAAAAATTTAATAAGAAAACCCAGACATTAGCAAGCAAAACACAGTTTCCTTTCCAAAAAAGAAAAAAAAAAATCTTCAAATTTCTAATCTTTCTCGGAATATCTACTTGTAATGCTTTGCTAATAATGAAATAAAAACTCCGAGAAGCAAACATTTGATAAAACAAAAATTGAAACAATAAAGAGAAGACTGCTTATTCTATCTCATATTTTCACATTTTCCGAGACTTGGAACTTTGTTTAAAAAAAAAACAGAAATGTGAAGGACAAACAGGCGAGGTCTCTGCTCTCTTCTGTGTTTCCTGAATTATTTTAATGCATTGCTAGTTCTTCAAGAATATGGTTTAGTGTCATTGACTGATTTACTTAACATAGTTTTCTTATGGTTGTTTTAGGGTTGCCATGCTAATCTTGAGTTGTTGTTGTTGTTGTTGTTGTTGTTGTCGTTATTGTTGTTATTCTTATTCTCCTTCTCTCGCACACAAACACAAACTCCTCCTCCTCCTCCTCCTCCTCCTCCTCTTCTTCTTCTTCTTCTCTCACACACAAACACAAACTCTTCTTCTTCTTCTTCTTCTTCTTCTTCTTCTTCTTCTGTCTCACACACAAACACAGACACAGACACAAACTGTTGAATTAATATCCCAAAATTCCATTCACCATTTCTATTTTCTCACAGGTTCGATGCTTCATATCATATTACGCTTGACGGACATGACGTAATCTTCTTATCGTAATATGTACTTCTTGCAGACTCTCAAAACACAGGTCGTCTATATTCAACGTCAGAGAATTCAGGTATAACCCATCTTTATGCTCTGAAATGTTAAAATTTCTCGTTTTCCAAAGTTAAAACTCGCGTATTAAACATCAATCGAAACACGTCAAGAAATTCTCTTGACCTCAGAAATCAATTGAGAATTCGGGTTTTATGTTAATATTACTTATCAGTTCTATTATTTTCATTTTTCATAGGGCGTTTGTGTTATATATTTTTTCAGAAATGTATTTTCCCAGAAATCTTCAGGGGAAAAGAAAAATTAATATATAATTTTCTACGTATTTCTCGTTGATGTAGTCCACAAGAAATACAACTTTTCTCTCGTAATGTATTACACTTGTTTTTACTAAACCTTCAAGAAGAAGACTCTCATTGATATAAATATATCTTAAATGTTTATAACATTGTGGCATAAGCAGATTTTGTCTTGAACATATCGAAGTAAGTTAAGCCCACAGAGAGAGAGAGAGAGAGAGAGAGAGAGAGAGAGAGAGAGATACCATCAGAAGCAAATGAAAAATATATTAATTGACTCAATCTTGAGAGAGAGAGAGAGAGAGAGAGAGAGAGAGAGAGAGATTACCACCAGGACCTAAAAAGAAATAAATCAATTGATTTACTCCACAAAGAGAGAGAGAGAGAGAGAGAGAGAGAGAGAGAGAGAGAGAGAGATACCATCAGAAGCAAATGAAAAATATATCAATTGACTCAATCTTGAGAGAGAGAGAGAGAGAGAGAGAGAGAGAGAGAGAGAGAGATTACCACCAGGACCTAAAAAGAAATAAATCAATTGATTTACTCCACAAAGAGAGAGAGAGAGAGAGAGAGAGAGAGAGAGAGAGAGAGAGATACCATCAGAAGCAAATGAAAAATATATTAATTGACTCAATCTTGAGAGAGAGAGAGAGAGAGAGAGAGAGAGAGAGAGATACCATCAGAAGCAAATGAAAACTAAATTAATTGACTTAATCTTGAGAGAGAGAGAGAGAAATTACCACAAGGACCTAAAGAAAAATAAATCAATTGATTTATTCCGCAAAGAGAGAGAGAGAGAGAGAGAGAGAGAGAGAGAGAGAGAGAATTCTGACGAACTTACACGACGTTGGGAGACGAAATTCCAGTAATAAATTATGAAACCTAAATGAAAAGGAATTGTCGAACGACATCGCATGAAGACCAAACCTCACAAATCAATTCTCCATTACGAAAATTACTCTTAATTACGGGATGCAAAGCTATAAATAAGAAATAAATGAATAATGCCAGGCAAGGAAATCTCTCTTGTAATTCCTCGAGATACAACGAATATTCACCTCTCCCGCAAGACTTATATATATATTGTTTAAATAAAGATAAATGTTTCAGAAATAAAATGTTTTAGGTTAATAGACGTACATATGAAAATAAAATAGTTAAGATTCTCAAATTTTCTACGTTCAACTGAATAGAGAGAGGAGAGAGAGAGAGAGAGAGAGAGAGAGAGAGATTGTTGACTATCAAATGTTCAGCTTTGAAATGTTCCCCTTAAAATATAATTGCAATAGATTAAAACGTAATTATGTCGTCATAAAGATTGCAATTACGAATATTTGAGCCTCACTTGAATGAAAGAACTCGTTAAACAGCCGAGAATTTGGCAGCTTGCCTAAAGGAATCCGTAAAATTAAGATTAACACATAAAATTTTTCGTCACCAGCTATTCTTAAAATCCCAGACTTTGTAAGAATTCAACTCCATTTCAATTTGGTTTTAAATACTAAAAATATTTGAAGTCACTACCAAACTTCAATAGATATAACCAAAACGGATCTAAATGCTAATAGATATATAAAAATCAAATCCAAATTGGACGGAGTGTCTCAAGGCATGGGCGACTTTATAGCCAAAAAATAGGTTAATAGTGGGTAAGAATAACAGTATGTTTAACGGAAATGACAACTTCGTAGAAGGATCAGAAAATGACCTCCATTCCAAAATAGATTAAAGGTGTTGCTATAGATTTCCTAAAGACATTGGCTTTTGTGAGCAGCCAGAAGGGTCGCCTGTTAGGAAAGACCGAAGTCGTTAATCCATAATCCCTTGAATATTCGTAAGACATTGCATGGGGGGAAAGCAACTTCAACCAGATGTCCATGCATAGGAGTGATAGGGGAAAAGGCAAAGGATTGCTTGTGTGTAAATAAACATATATACTGCATATATATACACACATATATTCAAATAAGCCATATATATATGGCTTATTTGAATATGAAAAGCACGTAAAAATGTGCAAAATTTATCATTGACACACACATATATATATATATATATATATACACACATGCAAAACACTCGCATGAAAACGTGATGCTCGGATAAAATTAACTATATATATATATATATATATATATATATAATTTATTCCCACTATTTATTTATTTCCTTATTTCCTTTCCTCACTGGGCTATTTTTCCCTATTGAAGCCCTTGGGCATATAGCATCTTGCTTTTCCAACTAGGGTTGTAGCTTCGCTACTACTACTACTACTACTACTACTACTACTACTACTAATAATAATAATATATAAGTAATGCATCGCCATGATCAGCAATGCTGCACTAAAGTTAATTCTTTTTAGTGATACAGATTAGCACCGACTTGCAGAGGTGCCCTTTTAGCTCGGAAAAGTTCCCTGATTGGTTGGACAAGATAATTCTAAAAAATCAGATAGCTGGAAACTTAACCAAGCTAAAAGGGCAACGCTGCGAGTCAGTACAAAGGCGCTTCTTTAAAACAAATTGAGTATAGTGAGCGATCAGACAAAATCTCACACCATCCCCAATATGCGTTGGCCAGCTTGGTGATGAAAACTGGCCAAACCGCACAAATGAATTAACATGTCAGAGGCCTTTGTCCTGCACTGGACCAGAAATGGCTGTATTTGTTATTGTGGATGGATATAATTAAATGAGATCTGAGAGACAAACACTTGTTGGAGGACGAAAGCTGGAGGAAACATCGACCCAACATAGAAGTTGGAAAATATACAGAGAAAGAATATATATATATATATATATATATATACATATATATATATATGCATATATATATATATACATATATATATATATATATATATGTATGTGTGTGTATAGTTGCACTGCATATATATAAAGTATATATCTATCTATCTATCTATATATCTATCTATTTATCTATCTATATATATATCTATCCATCTATATATATAATTTATATATATATGTGTGTGTGTATATATAAGAAAAAAGAAGTGTAATATCTATCTATGTGGAAGAAGAAAAAAAAAGGAAAAGTAGACAGGAAACTAATTACTTCAGAATGAAAAATGAAAGCATAAAGGGTAAAATTAATGACATCGGAAGAAAACGAAAATGAAGAAACCAGTACAAAAAAAAAAAAAAAAAAAAAAAAAAAAAAAAAAAAAAAAAAAAATCAAAAGGGTGAATATTATTCACAGAAGAGTAGAACATATATCATAAGAAGCAAGAAAAAATAACAATAGAAGACCAATATTGGAATAGTTAATAACAATGGAAGAAGAAAAAAAAATGAGGACGAAGGGGAAATAAACAGTGACGGAAAAAGACATTAATGAAGAACAGGGGTAAAATTAATCACAACGGTAGAAAAAAAAAAAAAAAGATGGTCGGGGTGGAGATGGGGGGGGGGGGAGGGAGGAGGAGGGGTTGGGGGATTAAACCCCAACACGAAATGAATGAAGAGCCATGAAAATAATTACACTGATGCCCGAATGAGCCGCAACATTATAGAGAAATTACAAATTCTCCTTTTAAAGAACTGACACAACATCTAATTTACTTATTATTTGAAGTAGGTACCATTAAAAGTGAATAAATATTAGATTAGTTTTTAAG
>NC_090737.1:96155476-96160476 GCF_036898095.1 Palaemon carinicauda | reverse complement strand
ATTTTCTGAGGCAGGGGATTTAACACCAAGATCAACCACCTTCTTTATAGAAAGGCTTGGAAAAGGGATGGTTACATAAACTAATACGACTAGATTTTAGTTATAAAAGAGACAGACAAAATAGCTGATTTGTGAAGACTATCGTTTAAAACCAATAATTGGATTTAATTTTAATAATATGGCCTTTATGAACTGGCACTGGGGCTGTGGAGGCCAAATAGAAGAAAACTGTGCAGTCGCACTTAGAAGTGAAGCTAAAAGACGTTGGGCAGCAGATGGTTGGCAGGAAACGTAAACGGATATGTCCTATATAAAAACGAAACAACCATGACACGTGATTGTATGAAATAAGGAATTATTCTGTTTTGCATACAGGAGCTCAATTATCATTAGGATTATTGATAGTATTAACAGACTGCAATGCTAACATCTATTTTACACACAATGTAATTTACATTTTTGTTTTTTTCTCTTGACTCACCTAATTTTCTTTGTTCATTACGCGAAGCATATGTATATGCGGACTGGTACAGAAAGACCATAAACAGACACCACTGGAAGGACATGTCTGAGGCCTTCGTTCTGCAGGCTATTAGTAATGGCTGATGATGATTATGATGATGATTATGATGATGTATATATGTATGTATGTGTATGTATGTATGTATGTATGTATATATATATACCTATATACATATATATATATATATATATATATATATATATATATATATATATATATATATATATATATATATATATATATATATATATACAGAGAGAGAGGGAGAGAGAGAGAGAGAGAGAGAGTCATTTTCCTGCTCAATATTCGGCGAGAAGCGTTGAAACAAGAGGCAACATCATGGGTCATTAGCACCAGAACGGTGTCGTCTGGGAATAATCAATGGCGATGCAACATTCCTTCAGACTTCCAATTTTCCGGACAGTGATGATGGACGAGCGTCTCCCGGGTCCTTTTCCCTCTCGAGTGGATGGAGGAGAAGGAAGGAAGGGGCTGTGTGAAATAGGATGGAAAAGGCTTATGTTTAACAGAGAAGAGTAGATGGATGGTGACGGCGTAATGAGGGGGGTGACAGGCATGTAAAGAAACAGGTAAGGACAAAATTTTGGGGGTTAATGCAGTCTACTGGAAACGTCCTTGCATGGCGAATTGTTGGATGGGAGATTGAGTCGCGCTTAGACTTGAGAGTTTTTTGGGAATTTGGGGAACCTGTTGGGCTATCTGCAGAGTCATCACACCATTGCCTGGCTCTCCTTAGTCCTACCTTAGGTGGAGAGGGGGCTGATCATATGTGTATATGGTCAGTCTCTCGGGGATTGTAGTATCTCTGAGGCATTGGCACTGGGTCTTGCCTCTGCAATTTATGAGTGACCTTTAAACCTTTAATGAAGATAGAGGTGTTACAACCAGACTGGTCATCATCGTAAGATATATATATATATATATATATATATATATATATATATATATATATATGTATGTATATATCATCGTAAGATATATATATATATATATATATATATATATATATATATATATATATATATATATATATATATAAATATATAAATATATATATATATATATATATATATATATATATATATATATATATATATATATATATATAAATATATATATATATACATATATATATATATATATATATATATATATATATAAATGGTGGATATGATATTTAAATCATGATATAACGGTCGACTGACATTTTTATATAAACTTCCGTCATTACAGTAAATATTCAATCAAAAACTACTTTATTTTCAAAAGCAGGAATCCGACCCTTAATCAATTCTTTAAATAGTAAAGTTGATATACGGATAACCACCTGATGATTTGGGGAGGAAAATACAAGGAAACGTTAAGTAATATGGAAAAGCAAAGCCGTATTTGTGAAATTATACTCTTGCTTATGCCCAACAGACACAGGGACAGGGTAAAGGTTAAATGTGCCTGTACCTTTAGTTTTTCTCCTAACACAAATCCGCAATTTTACACACATTCTTATTTTAAAGAGCTTATTCTTAAAGGGTTATGAGAAATCGAAGACGCCAGGAAAAAAAGAAAAGAAAAAAGAAGAAGAAGAAGAAAAAAACGGCTTCCTAAGCATGATAGAGGAACAGAGTCAGTTTGATGCAAATAACCGTAATAAACCACAAAATAAATTTTCCCTAAAACTTGTAGATCATGATGAGCCCAACAATTTAGATCGACTGCTTGAAAAATAAAAAAGTGAGGTTAATAAGTGTTCAGGAGTAATTTTAAGCTTTGCCCCGGGTTTTATTCCTGTCTGCGTGAGCAGATATGCGCCATTACAATTCCATCTGTGAATATATATATATATATATATATATATATATATATATATATATATATATATATATATATATATATATATATATATATATATATATATATATATATATATATATATATATATATATATATATATATATATATATATATATATATATATATATATATATATATATATATATATATATATATATATATATACAAAAAAACAATACAAACTAGAAGATAGAAGGAGAATAAGAATAAGAAGCCTCTTCGTCATTGCCACTAAAATGACGTCCATATTTGGTCCAGAATCCCAGCGGGACTAAATGAGTCTCAAATGAAGCGTATCTCGAACAAGTAGCAACCTCATTTCTTCATAGGAATTTAAACGCGAATAGACAATTTATGTGGCTTTACTGGCAATTCACTGATGATAAATGTTAAAACCTAATACGTAAGGAAAGTAATTTAGATTTTTTTTTTTTGCATCATTTGCAAGCGTCTCGAGGAGAATGACTCGAAAAGTGCTCTGGCGAAGATTGTTAACGTTTTTTGGTAATCTATGTTTCCAACAATTCACTCACTCAC
Organism: Palaemon carinicauda; assembly: GCF_036898095.1. Lineage (NCBI taxonomy): Eukaryota > Metazoa > Arthropoda > Malacostraca > Decapoda > Palaemonidae > Palaemon > Palaemon carinicauda. The sequence continues at coordinate 96,157,544 of NC_090737.1, read as the reverse complement.
TCTCCTGGGCTTGATCTAAGACCTGTTTCAAGATCAAGTTGAAGTAACTTTTTCATGGTGGGGGCTATAACCCTCGCCTTTTTTTTTTCTTTTTTCTTTGCAATTGAGGCTGGCATTGAGTTTTGTAACCCCTGCCCCCCCCCCAAAAAAAAAGAAGAAACAGCAGAAACACCCTTCAGTATCTATTAAACGACTATTCTGCACTTTTAGTGGGGATAATAGCTCAACTAAGGGAGGTCAACCAACAACTAACCACAAACAAACATCAACCAACAAACAGCAGCCAGCAACCAGCAATCAGTAACCAGCAACCAGAAACCGATAGTGTTTTAAAGAAAAATCTGCCAAACCCACAACAGGGACTAAAGGACAGCTACCGAATTCTCTGCAGTTTTATTAGGGACGTCAGAAATATTCTCCACACACTACTTCTGATTTGAAGGTTTAAAGGCCGCTCATGAATGGCAGATGCAAGGGGCACAGACATTGCCCCAGCAAGCAGGACAATAACCTAGAGACTGAGCTCAACCCCTCTCTTCACCCAAGTTAGAATCAGGTAGGGCCAGGCAATGGCTACTGATGACTCAGCAGATAGACCTATAGGCTCCTCCAAAACCCCCATCCTTAGTTCAGGATAGTAAGGTTGTAGACGCTAAAGGAACTATCGCGTCTGAGCAGGATTCGAACCTCGTCTGGCGATCACCAGGCAGAGACGTTACCAATCAGAAAATTGGAGTAATCATTACACTGATATTAGGGAGGTCTGTGGGTATTCACTATATAACAATTGAGGAATGATATACTAACTAAAATAATATTGGAAGTGTTTGGAGTATTCCATATAGTGAAATTATTATAGTGAAGTATTCCTTTTAGTGAGAGAGGGAACGTGTAATAAAATCACTCATCGAGACGCCATGAATAAAAAAACTTACCTTTTATAGTTAAGGCTGTAAAAAAAAAAAAATCATTGCGTTGGCAATTGCCTTTTCCTAAGGCAAGGATTGAAATCTACTGAAGTCTATTACCTTCTGGAAGTGATGTTTGAATTAATTACTTCATGTATGTGAACCAATTTTTGGAAGTTGCCTGTTATTCTTAGCATATAGACCTCATCATATATCCTCGATGTAATGGTTTCAGTTACCATTTACACAACGGTTACTTGACTGAAATACTTATGACATGGATCCCAGTCACTTCCTAACTTCATGGATAGTTGAAACATCCTTACAGTAATGGTTGGTAGACCTACGTCAGGGACATCAAAGACTTCAGCTAATGGAAGCAGTGGACTAACCCTAATTAATAAAATCATATTGCTAAACTGATTCTTGGGAATAATTCACTTTGCTGGCAATAAAGAAAAAGACAAAACCCTAGAGAAAATCACAAGATCTCAACATAACAAAGTTAATCAGTAAATGAAACAGCTAAGTATAAAATTCCACGCTCCTGTATTCAATATAAAAAAAATTTCAGTGATCTCCCAAAACTACCTATAAGATTGATTGAATACCCTTAAATTGATGTTTAACATTTACCTTTGTGCAATGTAAATTCTAAATGAATAATTCAAATCAATCTTTCTTGGACAGTAATTTTTTTCCAGTGATATCTACGAAATTCTGAGTATTTAATGATGGAGTCAGTGAATAATTGACTTTCAGTAATCTGAATTAAGCAAGAGGTTTGATAACTTTTTACATTCTATCAAATGAGAAGTATATTTTTCTCCCTCTTTTTTTTTGAGTTACTAGGAATAGTATACATTGCTGCGGAAAAAATAATGATAAAAATTTTAAACTATTTTCTTAACAAATATACTTGTAGAGACAGAAAATTTATAACAGGTCAAATCGCAAGAGCAAGCAAAAGGGGTATTGTAGTATGGGAATAACTTTATCTACATTCATAATCAATTTTCCTTTTAATAAAACCAAGAGTAATGATAATATTATTAACAATAATATGTCAAATTTCTTGCAGATTAAACCCTAGAAGAACGGTACACGACAATCTTGGCTCTAGAAAGTCGGAATGGTTATACAACTGGGACATCAATGAA
>NC_090737.1:96135476-96142976 GCF_036898095.1 Palaemon carinicauda | reverse complement strand
TCCCTGCAGGAGTCTCCCTAATTTTTCTCTGCTTCCTGACATATTAATCCATCTATCATATGTTTATCCATTACAAGATGTGGCACACCATCATATTAATTCTCATGATTTTGTTTATTTTTTTAAAATCAATTTTTAATCTGGTGCACGTCACTTGCAATTTTCTATACATCTCATTTTCCAACTATTATCAATTTATGGGATGTAGGTTTTTTTTTCTTTATATTATATTGATGGTAATTAACAGTCCAAAAATAGCTTTGGAATTTTTTATTTCTATCTTCCCTGCAGCTTATATGAGTATTTCTTTCAATTAATAGGTTTATGCCTTTCTATATCAGGATTTGCTATTGGGACAGGGTATGCATGGGCACAGAGTTACCAGTGTTGCCTATCTACTTACAAATTGACGAATCGCTCATATGTGGTCTTTCTGAAGCTAGATAAAAGTCTAAGAACTGAAGATGATTTGGACATATGGAGAGAAGGGATGAGGAGCAGAAGGTCAGAACAGTACCAGATGTGAAGTGGCAAGACGATAGCATGAAGGAAAATCCAGGTAAAAAATGGATGGACTTAGACGTAGACCTAATGGAAGTTCAGGAATATAAATAAGAAGATAGTAGCAAATGAAGAACTCAGTCCACGTTTAACCCTGTAAAGGCCCTGGCATAAAAATGTATATATTGATAATGTAATGATTATTAATTTCTTATGAAAAAGAGGAGCAACAATCATATGTTCTTTCAATATCCATATTTTTTTCGTGAATAATTCTAAGCATGGAAAGGGAAATCATAGATTTTTATTAAGTAAAATAATAATGCTCAATTCTACAGTAACATATTTCGACGTACCGTTGTATGTAGTGAAAAAAAACTGCTACATTACCAATAACAAGTTCTATGCAGACGACCTGAAGAATATCACCCTCTAGATTCTAGAGTTACACAGTTAAAGAACAAAAGGCTTAAAAGAAGAGAAAACAGTATGTATCTCGAGACATTTTGATTTTACGATTTTTCACTCAGTTTACCTTTGTTTTACCTACATCAGTAAGAATACTTATAATTATCGCTATCACTAGGTACAGTCACTTTTAGTGTTCCTTGCCTAATTTCTTTCAAGCATTCTAAGATTCAATTTTCTTAAAGTACAGTGGGCATAAGCATGAACGCGTTTAAAGCCATTTCCTTGCATCTCTGCGCTAAAGCAGAAAATGGGCTAAACTGTGAACAAAATTGAAATTGTTAAAATTCACTAACTGAAGACCATAAGTCGTACAAAATGTAATATAAGACAAGAGCCAGTATAAGAACGAAGATAATTTTGTCTATAGTCAATACCAATACTTGAATTATTATCACGGGAGAGCTAACCTACACAATTTCTAAGTATCATAATCAGGAAATTGGAATAACATCTAGAATAAAGATGCTAAAGGGTGTAAAAACAACCTCACCTGTACGAATAGCATTGACCTTAGTAATATGACCCCTTAATATCTACAAGGTAACTAGACTTCACAAGACTAAATAGGCTAGTACCTTAACTATGGAAAAATCATGATATAGATAGAAAAGGATTTGAGTTACTGGTACAGCATTATTATTATTATTATTATTATTATTATTATTATCATTATTATTATTATTATTATTATTATTATTATTATCATCATTATTATTATTATTATTATTATTATTATCATTATTATTATTATTATTATTATTATTATTATTATTATTATTATTATTATTATTATTATTATTATTATTATTGTTGATTCAACAAGCAGAATGCTCCAAGCTTTACGGAAAAGCAACTATAGATAAACAAAACTGATGAGTTGTCAGTAAACAATAGAAAGATATTTCTAGAGCGTTAAGTAATTTTGAAGTAAGTTACAGACTGTATTTAGAAAAAAATCTAAAGTTCTTTACGTGGAGGATATCATATTTACGAAAATGGATTTAAATTAAAACATTCAACAGGCACGTATTATATCGAAATCTCAATCGTGAAAATAATTTCCTCATAATAAATGGATGATAAAACAATTTGAATTTCCTTAACATATGAAAACCTCTCCTATCCAAAATTAAGACATGTATATTATCAAGTAAATTATATATATATATATATATATATATATATATATATATATATATATATATATATATATATATATATATATATATATATATATATATATATATATACACACACACGCATATATATATACATATATATATATATATATATACATATATGTATATATATGTAAATATATATATATATATATATATATATATATATATATATATATATATATATATATACATATATATATATATATATATATACATATATATATATATATATATATATATATATATATATATATATATATATATATATATATGTATATATATATATATATATATATATATATATATATATATATATATATATATATATATATATATATATACATATATACAGTATATATATATATACACACAAAAAAATATCAATTTCCTACCTCGTCATTTATAATTTTCTTCTTTACAAACATCTAAAGAAGCTCAATACCTTATTACGCACCATGACACAAGTTATCAACAAATTCCATTCATAACATAGTCACGAAAGAATAAAACTCCTTCCCACTCCAAGGACAGTTCATAGGGTATGACAATACTATTTTGTTTACTACTGGATGAAGTTCTCTGAGACCATGCTATAAGAGACCTCCTGTGTACGTAGAGAGAGAGAGAGAGAGAGAGAGAGAGAGAGAGAGAGAGAGAGAGAGAGAGAGAGAGAGAGAGAGAGAGAGATATTCTTCTTGATATGCCAACAAAACACAAACTCGCAACAGACCTCAGAGGTCTGACATGAATGATAGCAGATCAAATTGAAGCTGCACAACCTCAGATTAGTAGAAAAATTATAATACGTCATTTATTTCTAAGACTGTGACACTCTTCTATAGAAATGATTACGTTCTGGGATACAAGGTAAATATTTCTTAAATATCTCTCTTCATGCTTCGGTGTTTCCGTTTCTCACAATATCTCCTGATAGAAATGAAATCAACTAATTTTCGCTCTTTTTCCAGACATCTATCGAACCATTGGCAAGATAAGATCTCATGATGAAGAAAATAGGATGAGTGAAGGTATAATGATTCTTAATGGAGAGAAAGATAATATAATCCGCGGTAATATACTTAAAGCTATATCAAAGAGTATACAAATGCTTGATAAAAATGATAAAATCTTCTGACTGCAGGTAAAGAACTACAAAAAAATAGAAATGAATAAATGATAAACAAATAAAAGGAAAAGTAAATCCAATAGAAAATCAAGGATAATAACAATAAAAAAGTTTATAGAATCAACTAAAGCTGAAATGATGTTTTGCAACGCAATAAAACGACTAAGTAGGACATTACAGTGATAAATCGTTGTGCAGGACTCCGAAGGACAGTTATTCTATTGTGGAGTAGCAGGTTTCATAGCGAAGTGCTTAAAGAGATTACTGTCACTCAAGACAGGGATAAGAAAATGCAAGCGATCTTTAAATATAAAGTGTACATCTTAATCGTAAATTTGGTAGAAATAATAATTTCCTTTCCATATTCAGCTAATGTGAACACTTACATTTTAAGTCTTTCTTGAAAAAAAAAAAAGGATTTACATTAGGCAAAGGCTTTAATATTCAAACTAGAATACTTAACCACTGTGATATTGTGAATATTTTACTAGGGTGTTAATAAGGTTCTTAACTTGCAGTCTCAAAGTGTCATTTTTTTTATAATGAAATAGCAGTTGAAGGTTAAAGGTCAGGATATCTAAGGCAGCATAAAATTCTAAAGCTCCAGGGGAATTAATAATGTAAATATTAGAGTGATGAGGGATGCTAAGGAAAATTAGGGCAGCGTACAAAACATTTGCTATGTAGAGAACGGTTGCCTGTCAAACGTTAAATATTAACAACTAGTGTACCCCACGCGTCATAAATGTTCGTTAATTACTGAGATAGATATACTCGCACACGTATGTGCACAAACACAGAGTTTAGTTTTCGAGATCGTCTCTTGGGATATCCTTCTCTACAAGGGTATGACTATTCTCCCTCCCCCTACCCAAGGGACGGGAAGAAACCGAGTAGCAAGTGCCCAGCAATGCCGCTGAGTCTAGACGGATATATATATATATATATATATATATATATATATATATATATATAATATATATATATATATATATATATATTTGTGTGTGTATATATGCATATATATATATATATATATATATATATATATATATATATATATATATATATATTTATATATATATATATATGTATATATGCATATATATATATATATATATATATATATATATATATATATATATATATATATATATATATATATATATATATGTATGTATATATACATACATATATGTATTTCTATATATATTCACACACATACACACACACACACACACACACACACATATATATATATATATATATATATATATATATATATATATATATATATATATATATATATATATATATATATATATATATATGCAGTTTTTATATAGCTAACACGGTCCATTTAAAATCTTGGTTATAGAATATCAACAGACGACCAATCGGTCTAACTGACATATTCTTCAATCCAGATCACTTGTTTGATCTTTCAAACAACGAAGAAGCATTTCAGTTGTTTAATGGATACACACATTTTAAGTACAAGTATAAATGACTGGTAGATCGTTATGCAATCCACCTCGTCTGAAAAAAAAAAAAAATCAGGTCTGAAAGAAAATATAACTTTCACCCCATGTAAAGACGCTTGCAATGCCATTCAAAACCGTTCAAAGACTTCCAAAGCCAAATCTTCCGTGAATGCTCCTCTCTCACACCACAATGACCTCTTCCATCTACCTGCCTGATCGTTACGAGAAACGTGGCAAGGGCTTCTTAATTTGGCAGACGGCGTAGTTACTGCTTAACTGGCTCTACTTTTCACGGGTGCCATAACTTGTCTCTTCAGTTACGGGTGATAGCGCTTGACATTAGGGATAATGCTTCTAGAATGGTAGGATATCGACCCGAGTTTCGCACCTGCGTCACCTACTGTTATTATTTCCCTTAAAAACAATATTGCAAAGCTTTCGGGAATTCAGAAGAAAGATTGAAATAATATGGAGACAAGCTAAGGACTAGAAAAAACAAATGCACAGGATTCCTACAGTCCAAAATTTTGAGAGAGATTGTAAAGCGATATATATATATATATATATATATATATATATATATATATATATATATATATATATATATATATATATATAAAATATGGATGGCCTTTCAGAAAAAGAAGATAGGTTTAACCTGAGGAAAATTGGTTTATATTTGAAAATCATAAAGAGAGCTAAGAGGAGGAGAGTGAATTTTGAAATTATGGTTACAGAAATACTCCGTCAATAAAATGGGACATATTCATAAATGAAGTAATATACCATTACGAAATTACACACACACACACACACACACACACACACACACACACAATATATATATATATATATATATATATATATATATATATATATATATATATATATATATATATATATATATATATATATATATATATATATATATATATATATATATATATATATAGAGCAGGAATAAGAAATTCAATAGACCGTGAGTTCCTGACGAACAAATTAAGATGAGAATCAGCAGATGAGGATCAGAAAGGAGACAATCACACGAAACAAAATAGAATCAAAGAATTAAAACACTTTTTTTCAGAATAGATTGGCAGTCAAAAGTCTTAAAAAACTCTCAATAAGTTGTAACCCTTCCAGGTAATGGCCAGATCCAACGTTTCCGGTCTCCATTGCTCCATAGATATCTTGCCAAGCCTCCAAAGTAGCTGCTTGGTATATATTGGTAATATAAAGTAGTAGAAAAAAAACTAAATTATAAAACCTATGCAAAAGATCATAGGAAATAATGGAAATACAAACAAAGGTCGGGACAAGATAAGAAACAAACAAAGGTTAGATTAAAACAAAAGTTAAACGTCAGGAAGGAATCAAATCTAAGCTATAAAAACTTACTTTTAGCAAAATTAAATCACATAAAGGCAAGGAAAAATCTGAATAAAGATCTTGGCAAAAATAAATCTGAACAAAAGTCGGGGAAAAGTGACTCGGACCAAAGGCCTGAACTGAGAAAAATATAAATAGATATCCCGAGAAAATAAACGTAATCATGAGTCTGGAAAAATAAAATAAAAACAAATGTATGGAAAAGAAGTTATAAAAAAGTCAGGTGAAAACAAAGGAACCATTATCTAAACAAAGTTCAGGACAAAACAGATTGAGGACAACATAGAATCTGAACAGAATTGCATGAAGGGCTGGAAATAAAGATATGGACAATATTAGAATAATAATAATGATATGGCCCAAATTAAAGATCCGAGCTAAAATAAGTAATCTGTCTAAAAGTTCTGGAGAATATTTTGGAATTTAATGAAATGTCCAGAAAATAAACATTACCAGTGATCTGAAAAAAAAAAAAAAAAAAAAAAACGGCAATAAAATTTTAAAAATTGTGAAAAATAAAATCTAACCAGAATGGATGAAATAGTAACCAATTCTAAACAAACGTTCAAGCAAAATATCTGAAATTAGGTTGACAAGATAGAGGTAAAACATGATTATCATCTATGGATACACATCCAGAAAAATTCATTTAATCCGAACAATGAATCAAGTTTGAACAAAACGTCAAAGGTTAGCAAAGAAGTATGAGCTATAAAGGATGACATAAGCCAAAGCTGGGTCTTGTAAAAGGATACTGTTGCAAACAAAACCACCTTTACAAAATGATTAAGCCATATGTATGAAAAAATTAAACACTAGTATTGATATAATGAGAGATAAAAAAAAAAAATTAATCAAAGGAAGTGATGGTTTTCATTTCCTAGTACATGTGGAAAATATAGATTTCGAGTTCGTGTTCATATTTCTTTTTCCATGAAATAAATTTTTAACGTTGATCCTTCCAGCGGAAGTGGCTGGTCAACAGGATTGGGCAAATGCCAGAGGTACTTAAATGTCGGTGCTCATTTACGACAAACTAAGGAGATATTTGGTAGCTTCACAATGTGGCACTGGCCGTATGCATGGAAGGCTCTTATCTATTATTATCATTATTTTCATTATTATTTCATTATCAATAATTTATTATTATCATCATCATCATCATCATCATTATTATTATTATTATTATTATTATTGTTGTTGTTGTTGTTGTTGTTGTTGTTACAAGCTAAACTACAACCATAGTTGAATAAGCAGGAAGCTTAAGCCAGGACTACAAAAGTGAAAAATAGCCCAGTGAGGAAAGAAAACAAAGCAATAAATAAACTACAAGAGTAGTATAATGAAC
>NC_090737.1:96117976-96125476 GCF_036898095.1 Palaemon carinicauda | reverse complement strand
TGATTTTATGTAGATACCCAACAATACCAACATCTCTTAAAACATCAGTGATGGATTTACTATCTGAAAAGTGTTTCCGACGCTGATTTAAAACTTTTGAGCAACACACTAGAATGTGCTCACCAGACGGTAATTTGTCACAATGAGCACACTCTGGTGAACTGCTGCTGTCAAGAATTATTTGTGTATGATGCCAGTATGACCGATACGCATTCTGGTCAAGATGAATTTAGCCTTTCTGTTGCTAAAACATATTCAAATCAAGGGTTAATATTACCTCTTACGATTTCAAATTCTTTACCTTTGCGAGGAGGGGAGATATTTTCTTAAATCATAAGACCTCATAGCAGAGTTTGAAACTCTTAATATATTAATTTTCATTTAAAGCTGCTTCTTTCGCTTACCTGTCTGCTACCTCACTTTCATGAATTCCCACTTGCAAAAAACTCATCAGAAATAAATATTCATGTGCCGACATAAAATGTTGAAAGAGTAATTCATGAGCTTTCTGAATTAATGGATACTGGCTATTGAAACTGTCAACAGAATCAAATACCTTCTTGGAGACAATATAATACAAACTTTTTATCTTTGGTTCCTAATACAAGTTCCAATGCCTTCATTAATGCCGGCCTTTCTGTAATGAAGACAGGTTCAGATTCCGAGGCCGGGATTCCAGTTAATGTTTCTGTTACCACAGCAATTGGATTTAGTACATTAGAAAATGAACTTCATATAGATTGACTCTAAATTAAACCTGGTTGGACTTATTCAAACATTTTTCATTATTTCATTTTTATTTTGGAGTATTGCACTTTCAAGTACCAGTTTTTCCTGGGATTAACCATCTCTAATTCAGAAAGATTTTCCATAACGTTGGTGTTGCTTTAAGTCAAACATATTATTTACAGGGATCTGTCTTCTTGCTTAGATCGATGACTTTGCGTAGTAGTGCCATTTGATTTTTAGTTATGGTATTGAAATACATATGTTTAGGGTAGGGCTTAGTAATAGCAACAGCAGTGTGAAAAATATGATGGTCTTGTTGAATGAGATTCTCAAGAATGTTGGTTATTCAGGGACTTGATGATGAAGTGGAATTATCATGACTATGTTCTTTGCCTATTAGTCGAACCAGGGGACTGGACACCACTAGCGTAAGTTGATGTACCACAACCTAACGGTTTTTCTAGCTGCATCAAAGGTGATATGCTCATTATTGGTATTCTCAATTAAAGCTGGTTCGAGTTTATATTAAGGATACTGTCTCCAGTTTGGAGAGTGGGCTCCCTTAAACTGGAAACAAAATTTGTTTGCTGAATAATTTGTCTCTCAAAAGTAAATTTGCTATCGAGAATCACATCTAAAATTTGAAAAGAGTCATATAGAGTTTAAAGAAACATTATCAATGTTGAGATCAGGATGTTTAGGAACCTACTGTCCCTCGACCTACTTAAAATCATACTTTGAATTTTGTTAGGATTCAACTTCATGCCCCATAATTTGCACCATGTGCTAATTTTAGCTAGATTTCTATTAAGGATTCAGCCGCCCCCATATCTACATTCAGGAGATGGAATTGATGCAATGTGGGATCATCTCCATATGCAACAAAGGTTGTTTTCTAGGCTAAACCACACGTCATGCGTGTATGGTATGAACAGTAATGGGCAAGAACACTACCCTGTGGAACACCGGATATCACATTTCTATACTCACTATGGTGCCCGTCAACAACAACTCTTTGCGATTTATCACTTAAAAATTCAACAATGATGCTAAGAAAAGACCCACCCACTCCCAACCGCCACAAATGTGACCTTCCCCAGCACTCCCAGAAATCCATTTCAGCAGCCTCTCCCCAGGTTAAAAAAAGGCTGATCTAGACTGAAAAAAGGAGAGAGATTAGACAGCAATGTGAAAGAAAGCTAATAAGAAATGGAGGAAGTTGAAGTAATACTGTAATACGAAATGCGAAAAGTATTTGAGAAACATTTGAATCTAACCGAGGAAAAAAAAAAAAAACATTACCATTACCCAAGAAAATTGTTATGCTGGATTAAAGATTAAGAGATCGATTTATACCCTTCACTGACAACTCTAGAACATTGTTCTGGTTACTACTGCTTCGGATTCACTCTTATTGCACCAGGACAATAACTCAACAGCGACTCTAAGTGAAGGCAAATTCCTATCTTTAATACGAACTTGGGACTGGCGAGAATTTACAAAATAACCAAACCGTTAACTTTTTTTTTTCCTCCGGCAATTGAAGCAGAACCAGATAACCGACATGGCATTATTCATTTGAATAATTAAGGACTGAAATTGTAGCCGCGTTTCGTACCCCATCCAAGAGAGATACTGACATTCAATCTTACGTTTTTTGAAGCTCATTATGCTTCACTGGAAATTCTGTCACAAATTACACTGAATTGGTAGAGCCTATGGTCTAGCGGCGTCTGCCATTCATTGGTGGTCAGCCACCCGAGACATTAATCCTTCGTAAACCCCCTCTTTTATCCAGGCCACGGCCCACGATTGAGATATAGTCTCATGGTGGATTTTTCTTGAGTTAACCACCCCCTGTATTTTTTACCTTGCTTACATATGTTTATTATTCCCACTATCTGCTATTACGCTTCACTAAGCTGCCTCTTCCCGATATCCAGTCTGTGTTCTTTTTTGTCAATTTCTTTATCTATAATTCGGCTCTAGTTCCTGTCTTTCTCGATCATTTCTGAATTTAATGCATTATCCTGCTGACGTATAATGTCGAGTGTGTAACGTTTTCCAAGAGGAAAATGAATGCTGCTACTCCTCCTCCTCCCCTTACTCCTCTTTCTTATTCTTCTTATTTCAAAGGACAATTGAGTTCTCCTGCACTGAACCTTCTCGGTCACACTTGCCTAACTCGAACGTGAATGTTTTAGTTCTAAACGTATCTTTTTCTCTATTTCTATTCTTCTCTTTTATTCGGGGAGAGGAGGGAAGAGGAAGGGGAGGAGTAAGAGAGAGAGAGAGAGAGAGAGAGAGAGAGAGAGAGAGAGAGAGAGAGAGAGAGAGAGAGTTAACGCGAGTGAAAGAATTCCTCGTCGTTTCTTTCCGTGAAGGAGAAAAAATGTTTAGGCGAGGAATGCAACTCAGAGGGAATTGGAGAGACTTAATGTTATCATCCTTGCAAGGTCTGTGATAGAAAAGGATTTCAGATTGTCGGTCCTTTTGGTCTTCGTATTTAGGTTAATACATTTTCAGAAAGCTATTGTTATTAGGTTCATATACAGATAAAAAATTCCTTCTCAGCTCGAAAATTTTGAAAAGGTTTCATAAGTTTGCATTAGTATTCATTCATTCGTTTTTGAAGCCTCTATTGCCATGGCAAAATATAATCTAGTCTGGTTGGTATTTTTCTAAAATAATGCTCAAGTAATATACAATTTTGCGTCCATGACTCTAAAACCAATAAAGAGCTTTCTTGGATAATGGCAAATGAATATTTTCACAAAATAGCCTACTTTCAGGAATTTTCTTCGATAAAGTAATTTCTTTATATTTTTTTAAATTGTATTTCTATGAAACTTTCCTAGAATAATTTCTATGGAAATTCTCCTAAAAACTACGAACAGTTTTTTTCAAAAGAAATTGATCATTCGGAGATTTTAAGATTATCTTATCATTTGCTAAGAATCATCCAATATTGAAGAACAATTTTCGCATCAAGGAGACGATTATTCGTTGATTCAGGACAATCCTTCATTATTCCAAAGGTCAACTTCTTTACCGATTAAACAATAGTCTGTTAATTCCGAGACAAATTCCAATTTTCACCCCTCAGAAGATCGGACCAAAGTCTAGAATAATATTAACTGAACGATTCCTTAGGGTTGTTAATAGTTTGTTAACTTTGCCTTTCAATCTCGTATACCAATTATCTCTTGATGGAGCATTTTCTTGGATGCAAAATCCGAACTCAACTCATTAGCTTTCTTTCTGAAAAATGAAAAATACAAACATTCTTTATTCGGGGAAATTGCTCCCCTCCCCCCTTATCATTTTTCCCTCATGCCGTATTGTCACCTGACTTTTTCCATTTACGGTTTCATGAATCTCATTGTTATCGCGCCTTCAAAAATCTGAATAAACTGTCTTGAGTGATGGAACCAACATTCCTTTTAACACTGCGAGACATTTTCTTATTCTGACGGAACTTCTAAAAATATCCCAGATTCTCTGATTAATTGCATGTTTTTCCAGCAATATATTTTTCTTATTTTTTTTTCTGATTTTAAATCTTAATTACAACGGAAATTTAAAGGTTTAAAGCCCCCTCATGAATGGCAGAGGCAAGGGACAGTGACATTGCTCTATCGAACAATGCCCTAGAGACTGACCATACATACATATGATCAGCGCCCACGCCCGCTCTCTCCACAAAAGCTAGGACCAAGGATGGCCAGGCAATGGCAGCTGATGACTCAGCAGATGGACCTATAAGCTCCCCTAAACACCCCACCTTAGCTCACAAGAATGGTGAGGTTGCAGTAACTAAAGAAACTATCGAGTTTGAGCGGGGCTCGAACCCCAGTCTGGTGTTCATCAGTCGGGGACGTTACCATATCGGCCACCACAACCCTATGGCTGAGTTTTCCAATACATCCATAGGAATATTAATATCTCATGCTCTGCTTGAAATTTGTGGTTAATCGGCAATAAATCAGTTATATTAGAAACAGGTAGTCACAAATTTCCACTGTGAAGATTTTAAGTAATTTCTTAGGTCAGTACATGGATGGGTGACCGTGATGAAAGGTTGTGGGAGCATATGGGAAACGTCCTTACCTGGTGATCTGCTGGATGGGGGTTCGAGACCCGCTCAAGCTCGATATTTTTTGTAGTGTCTGTGATTACCCAATCCTTGTGAGTTAAGAATGGGGAGTTTGGGGGAAACTATAGGTCTATTTGCTGAGTCATTAGCAGCCATTCTCTGTTCCTCCTTGATCCTAGCTTGGGTGGAGAGAGGGGGCTCGGGAGCTGATCATTATATGGTCAGTCCCGGGGCATTGAACTGCTAGAGCATTGTCACTGTCTCTTGCCTCTGCCATTCATGAACGACCTTTAAACACTTAAAACTACTAACACAAACCTTTTGTGCCTTCTAGAGTGCTTAGATTCTGAGGTTCAGAAAAAGTAATAAAAAGCAATTTTAAAAACCAGCTGGCTAATCATTCGTTACTGCTGAGACGATCCTTAGTTATTCCAATGGCTAATTTCTTCATCAATTAAACCCTGATCTGTTAATTAGGAAGCTTATCCCACGACTGAAATGCCAAACCACCCTCTAACAGAAGACCACATTTAAGTCATGAATAAAAACAACAGAACGTTGATGCCAGAAGGCATTAAATAGATAACTAACTTTGCCGTTCAATCTCGTTTAATAATTATCCCTTGATGGAGTATTTTCCTGGATGCAAAAGCTCATCTTACCTCATTAGCTTTCTTTCTGAATAAAAAAAAAGTCGATCTTTATTCAGGGAAATTACCACTCTCACTCACATTTTTCCAGTACGCTCTATTGTCACCTTACTTTTTCCCATTGCTGTTTTACAGGGCCTTCTTTTATCATAGCTTAAAAAACTGGAACACACTGTCTACAGTGATCGAACTTGAATTCTTTCTTATGAGATTGAGACATTCTCTGATTCTGTGGGAAACTATCCATTTTCTTTCAGGTTTTCGGGTTGATTGCTTGTTATTTTCTTGGACAATTTTCCTCTTTCGCTTCCCTGCCTTTAAATCTTAATCATTATCAAGTATCGCTGTATTCCCCAACATATCATTACGAACAGTCTAGTTCCACAGTGGCATCGAGACTTCAAAATATTTTCTATTTTGATAGGGATATGTATTACATATGTCCTAGTTGTGATTTTTAATCAATCAAAAACTAATAGTTACATTAGTATCAGATTAAATCTATTAGTTATCCTCTATGAATATTCAAAGCAAGTTATGTAAGGTCAATACATAGACGAGCAACTGTGGTGAAAGCGATGCGACGTCGAAAAACAATCCTTTAATGACCCATCATTAGTGCATAAGCACGAAGTACCAACAATACGAAAGTCCAAAAAATTAGGTAATGAGGACGAAAGAATAATTGATCAATAAATATCCAACAGGTAGTTAGGGTTACTCCATTCTTTGCAATTTTTCTTTAGTTACTTTCTCGAGATCAAAACAATACCTTACTCAGCAAAGCAGCGATTAAGATAAAAAAAAAGAGTGCATTGGATCATGACCTTCCTTACGGACTGATTCATTTGGCTACTTGGAGCTTATTTTGACCCATTAATAATTAATCACTCTGGACTCATAATGCTTGTTACAGCTTTTAGCAATTAAGCTTCTTTTTGCAATAAATGAACAATATCTATACGTTAAAACCACTCCTTTATCTTTACGCTTCAAATATCTATTACTGAGACGAAATAGCTAATCTCCTGACTACACACTTCGAATGATAAAGTGAGCTTATGCGCGAATTGTTTTTCGTCTTCTTTGGTGATCACAATCTAAAGAGCATTCAAAGCTTAGAATGTATAATTTCAGTGACCGAGGGGTCCAAATTTAGCGAATTTGTTATTGAAGAGTTTATACATAAGTTGGCGGTGACTTTTCAAAGTTTGTATACATATTTATCCTTTATATAGTTAAAAATGAGTTTATTCACCCAGGGCATTTGGACTAATAATTTAGATACTTTCATTAAGTAAGTAATGGTATCATTTACTAACATATCGGTTATGAAAAAAAATAACATTCTAAGCGGAACTGACGATTCACCTTCAAAAAAATTCTTGAACTAGTAATCGTCTTTGTCAAATACCAGATACAAACTCCCTCAGTAAATGAGTAGATCAAGAACTAGAAGTTGAGAGAGAGAGAGAGAGAGAGAGAGAGAGGAGAGAGAGAGAGAGAGAGAGAGAGAGAGAGAGAGAGAAGTGGGGTGGTGTTTTTGGAGATTCGGATGTAGATAACACTGACGTTTTAAAAAAAAATTAGGCGAAAAAGAGCAGAGAAGGTCAAGGGATATCATCACCACTCATGCAGAAAAAAATGTCAGAAAGAAGGATATCCTATTTGCGGACAGAGAGAGAGAGAGAGAGAGAGAGAGAGAGAGAGAGAGAGAGAGGTGAAGCATGACTGTTAAATGCGCAATATGTGAGGAGTGAGGATGAGATTCAGATGCGATGAGGTGGTATAAAAATGTGTGCGCATAAATTAATCAAAAGTTTGAGGAGCTGGGTCACGTATATAGAACGAGATACAATAGCCGAATGAAATTGTTGAGAGAGAGAGAGAGAGAGAGAGAGAGAGAGAGAGAGAGAGAGAGAGAGAGAATCTCTATTCCCAAATCGTAAAATCATCGTTCACATTAATTTTACCGAATAATGCGGGGAAAGGATTTACAATATATCCTTCGCGAAAGGATGTAAT
>NC_090737.1:96102976-96107976 GCF_036898095.1 Palaemon carinicauda | reverse complement strand
CTTTCTGCCTGTCTGTCTACGTACGCACGCACACATACATACATACATACATACATACATACATACAATATATGTCTGTGTATGTGTGTGAGTATACGTAGGTATATACATATATATTTCAAGAGTACGTGAAAGGCTAACCTCCCAAGTAATGAAAAACAGACAAACAACACGATCATCAAACATAAATCTGTAGAGTAATACCATCACATAAACTTCTGAAGCCGACAAAACACATTACAGCCATTAAATTGTTGATTCATCTACTCACAAGGAGTATCATTACGACATTAGGTCGGAAGTTCGGGTACCCATTATATTTCATATAAACGGATGCCAAGATGATCTGGGAGTGGCTGAGAGAAATGAATGAGATTGGGGGTACACATGGGGCCTTTGTAACAAGCTCAGGAGAAGGTATATGCTTTTAGAAGCAGGACAATGAACCATTTCAAAACGGGATCATATCCATCTTTCTTACTTGAACAGGTTTTATACTTAGTTTGATCTTCTTACCATTAGAGACATAATTAGTTTGATCTCTTTACCCTTAAAGATAACCATAGGCTTTACATAGGCTTAGGGAACGCTAGAGATTCAATTCAACGATCTCCCAATTATGATATATAGACACACATGATATTTAGCTTCCAAACTCTCTTTTACTCCACATTGGATACGAGATTGAAGTCCTCAAACCCTACACAATGTGTCTTCCCGTGCCCGTGAACATGTCACTTTAAAATCATCACTACGTTGGTTACATGATGCATAATGTCCTCGTCAGAATTCTAATATATAGAATCGTAAGACAGTTAAGTGAGGAATGGGTGCGGGAAAGGGTTTTTCGGTGTGGTGTATTGAAGACTAGAGATGGGAAGCGACATTCTAAGGAGTAAAACAACTGTCAAAATTATGCAGATTCACGCCTTTGAGTTACGTAAAATGAACTCCGTCGTATAATTCACCCTCTTCGTTTTCTGGATTTGCATGGAAATGAGCTGAATAAATCAAATAGAGACTTCGGAACTGACTCGAAATTAATTCTTGGCGTATATTAACAGTAAAATCAAGATAGATTTTCAATACTCGAGATAATTGGACAGAAAAATACTTAATTATGAAGTACTGCAAATCATCACTCAACTAAAACAATAATACGTTATTTTTCAATATGCGAAAGAGCCAACGTCTCAAGAGAACGCATACCTCCACCACCGGAAAAAAGCAAGAAAAAACAAAACAAAAAACAAGGACTTTTATCTAATCTGGTACTGAAGGAACAAAGAAGTAATGAAAAAGGTTTATGTTCATCCTAGTGGGAAGCAAATCACCAGCTAGGTTCTCGAAAAAGGAAGATATAGATCTGGGGAAACAGAACCTGGTAAAGTATTCCTCAGTAGTCAATAAGACATCAAAGCAAATATAGAAGACGAATGATAAGTGAACCATAATATCTCCCTTTGTAAGATAAAATCAGCACATGTAGCAACAACGCCGCCCCCCCCCCCTCTTTACAGCTTGCATGCCAAATCTCAATGGGTATCAGTAGCTAGTGTATGTAGATATGGCCCCACCTCACGAGAATACTAATGATCTCTATGGCTACGAGGCCATATAGGAGTATGTCTGCATCCTAATGCGTACTAACAGTCGAAGTGGATGTGACTGAAATATCCTATGTGCACATGAATCGCGTCGTCGAGTTGAAAAGATCGTCCAGTAACGCCTGTTTGTATTGTCGTTCACGCCTCTGTTCAAGAAAGGTCTTAATCCGAATGGTGAAGAGAGGTCTTTTAATATATGTATTTTCCTTTCTTAACAAACCCTCCTCTTTATTTCTAGATTAATTAGTTACTTTTGTTCAGAGATGTGTGTTTCTGATAAGAAAGAAATCCTCTCATAAACTCAGATGGAAACTATGAAAAACGACTATGAAGGAGAAATATGGGATTTAAATCTGGAGAAACAAATGAAATAGTTACCTTCTGAATTGAAGATTTCATTTGTAGCTGATTACTATGTCTTGTTTGTTATCAATTAGTGAGATTCAGGTTCACCTTTATATTCTTTTTCTTTTTTCTTTTACATTATCAAATGGGTATTAAAGTCTGGATGAGTTGAATTTGTAAGCTCTAATAATAATAATCATAATAATAATGAAAGCTTTCAGAACTAAGACCACTCCATTTACAAAGTTCATTGAATAATAGAGAGCAAATAATAAACGGTAATGACAATAATATTGATGATACTATAATTGTTATGAAATCAAGAAGTAGAAATATTATTATCATCCTTATTATTATTGATGATTATCATAATTTCAATAATTAGAGGGGCACTCAGTAGAGCACAGACCTCCGCCGTGGCAGCTCAAGTGGAAGAGAAATAAGATAGAATAAACTTTTCAAAATGCCCTTCCCTTTGATTACTTTTAATGAGTATCTTGTTTTGCATTAGGAAAGAAACTCTTTTCGGCAAAAGAATTAGTAGCACCTTATTTCTCGACCTTTTGATCGACCTTGACCTTGACCTTTGACCTTGATATGTATTAATTGGCATGGATTTTCATACACTTAAATATGAACCAAGTTTGAAGATTCTGTAACAAGGATGTCCAAACTTGTCTCTGATTACGTGATACGGACGTTTTACTCATTCGTGACTTTGACCTTTGACCTTCCAAAATTTAATCATTTTCAGGTCTTTAAACATTAGTTTACAATCTCTGCAAGTTTCATTACTTTACCATTAAAATTGTGGCCATATGGTTTATGACCGGAATTTGACCTTTTGCTTGACCAGGACCATGGACTCGACCTTGACCTTCAACCTTAACATGTATTAATTGGCGTGGATTTTCATACACTCAAATGTGAACCAAGTCTGAGGTCTCTGTGACAACGATGTTCAAACTTATGGCTGATTACGTGAATTGAAAATTTTGCTTCACCGTGACTTTGACCTTCCAAAATTTAATCATTTCCAGCTTTTTATATAACAGTTAATCTCTGCAAGTTTCATTACTTTACGATTAAATGTGGCCAGGAAAATGGTTACTATCAAATACACACACAAACAAACACACAAACACATAACTTCCTTCCAACTTCGTTGGTGGAGGTAACAAAGATGATAATTATAGTAATAACATCTGGATTTCGCTCGATGATAACGACCATAGTATGAATAGCAATGATAATAATAGTATACTACTACTACTACTACTACTACTACTACTACTAATAATAATAATAATAATAATAATAATAATAATAATAATAATAATAATAAGAAGAAGAAGAAGAAGAAGAAGAAGAAGAAGAAGAAGAAGAAGAAAAAGAAGAAGAATTATGATAGAAGTAAAATTTTATTACATATGATAAATAATATATTTATTATATATATTAAGTAATAAGTAACACATTGCAGTTTAGAAATATTCTCAGGTGCTATAAATGACAGCAAAGAATGATGATCCCAAATAATTGTCAGCTTCATCCGTAAAGGAATACAAGAAATGAAATGCTCAAAATCCTTGTTCGGAACGTGCCCCTAAGTCCCGAATATTATACGTCTTTTCAAAGAAAAAATAAATTAAAGATAAAACGTGAACATATTACTGCAATGCATTTCACAAAAGACATTTCCCTGAGAATGCTTGCAAGCGCATGTATATGTGCATTCATATTTGCATGTTAAAACGTTCTGCCGTATCCCGGATTTCAACCATCATTTTTCTGACGAAAATTACGAAATAAATGGTGAACGAAAACGTGAATATATATGACTGAAATTAATATGAGCTTATTTCAATTTCCTTTTCTGCGTGTTGTTACGCTACCATTAACATGTATCTTTTGTTTCAGGAAAAAAGAAGACTCATATTCGCTATTCATTGTGTTTAGGTTTGAACTGAAACATATCTACGCACTCAGGTATTCATTTATCTTCTTTATAGAATATCAACCGTTGTTGCAGCGACAAGGTTTCGCACGTGTGAATTTGCCATTTCACTAAAAGGCTTCTGAAAAGGGAATAGAATTTGCATGGCTCTTATTTTTTATTGGGTATAAACTCTGCGTAATAGGATGAAAATTGCATTTTTTATCTGTTCGTAGATATGTTCATATGATTTTGTCACATTTTCATCTACCACAGCTCGTCTTTCCTTACTTGGTTTTTGTGTTCATACTGGGAAGACATTTCTAATGTTTATATATATATATATATATATATGTATGTATGTATGTATGTATGTATATATTTATGTATGTATATATATTTTTATATATAAATATATATATATATATATATATATATATAAAATATATATATATATATATATATATATATGCATAATATTCTTACTAAACTGGTCTGACATAAGAGTAGATTTTTTTATTCACGTATTTCATTTGTGTATTTATGAGATGTATAGCTAGCTCGTAAGGTGGGTCCCACTAAGGTAGGATTAAGTAAATGTATCTAAATTACATAGGGCTGTCGTCATTCATTTAGTTGTATTTTCTTTCAGTTCCGTATATGTAAATTTTACATTATTTTAAAGAATAAAATCTTTATTTCACATAGTTTTGGTACGAAGTCTCATGTAACTTGTTAAAAGGTATGCTGTATGACAAACGCTAGGGATTGCATCATGTTTCCACGGGGTTGGAAGTTGCATGAAGGTTCTAGACTAAAACTTACTCTTTTTTTTTAATGTTATGAGAGGAGGTGGGCGGAGTTAGCCGAGAGAGTTGCCTCATCAGGCTTCAAGTAGAACACTCTTAAAACTACCAAGTTGGCAACATTGACGTCACGAGGGCCCTCCCAAACCTAACCCCATGCTACGAGAATGTAATGCTGGAATGAAATGGAAGTTTCTAGAATGAATCAGGATGCACATAGGGACATGCGATTGAAAAGGAGAGAGATCCAGCCTGATCTTCCGAAAGAGCCAACGTCCGACAGTCCTCTCACCAGCATCTATCTAG
>NC_090737.1:96085476-96097976 GCF_036898095.1 Palaemon carinicauda | reverse complement strand
AAAGTTGATCATTGGCGGTATTGATAAAGAGTAGATAAAAAAATGGTAATGTCTTTTGAAGAAGATATCAAACTTCTATCGTCCTCAGCATCACCGAATGAAGCAAAAACGTTTATCTCTTTATCATGTAATCGTGGGCTGTTTGTTATTCGCATTCCGTTTTTTATCTTTAAGAATGTGAAATTTCATCATATATTTTTCTTTCGTCACGTTCATTTCCGCTGATGAATGGTTTGGATATCTTAAATGTATTCAGTATATTTAGTCTACTTTAGCAACTGACGGAATGCGGAATTTGGAAATGTCTATTTATGCATTTTTGTTTTATTTAAATGTTTACTTTAGAACTTGAGGATTTTGCAAGTAGTTTATGCTGTTTAATATACCACTAGCTTTAGTATCTCAGAATCGAGCAGCCTAAGCCTCGAGTGAATTAATGCATACTGTTCTTAAAATATTTTATTTTTCCTTGTTTCCTTTCCTTACTAGGCTGTTTTCCCTGTTGGAGCCCCTGGGCTTATAGCATCCTGCTTTTCTAACTAGGGTTGTAGCTTTGCAAGTAATAATAATAATAATAATAATAATAATAATAAAGATAGAGCATCGCTTTTTTTTTTAGGTTGCCTTACGCTCAAGCTATATCTGGTATTACGAATATTGAAAAACTTATCTGTAATGGGATAGAATAGAAAATGTCACGAGAAGGAGGCACTAAGGAAAATAATAATAGAAATAAAGAAATGTAATTACATACAAAATAATATGTAATACTATTTTCATACTCCCTAAGAGAGATTAGTTAACCAAACTTTTATATGGGCTCCATTGGGCACTAAAAGAGTTGGAAGACCCAGGCCTACATGGCTAAGGACTATGAAGCGTGGAGTAGGAGATGATGAATGGAGAAGTATTGATTTAAAAGCTCAAGATAAGAGACGACTGGCGAAATCTAACCGAGGCCCTTTGCGTCAATGTGCGTAGGAGGAGATGATGATGCTGATGATTTTTATACGAATATTGTCGACAGAGTTTTTGTATTCATGGTCTATTTTAAAACACAGATGCCCTCTAATAGGCACCTTTATTTCTATCTTTTCTGTTCGGATACATATATTCCACTAGAGAGAGAGAGAGAGAGAGAGAGAGAGAGAGAGAGAGAGAGAGAGAGAGAGAGAGAGAGAGAGAGAGAGAGAGAGAGAGATTTGTCGATACCATTCATTACTATTATTGGCATAATTACCATCTCCACGAGTACTGTGCATAATTGTTTAAAAAAATAAAAATATTCACCTCATAACAAAAAAAAAAAAAAAAAAATATATGCTCAGAGCCGATATTGATTTTCGAATGGTTTGGATGGGCGATCAAAAAATTTGTTCTCTATAAATGGATGGGGATAAGTATTATTTGAATATCACCAGCAATAAAAAGTTGCAGCTTGTAATTTTTCATGTGTTTGAAAAGTTATTTCTATTGTAAATGAGAATACATTTACTGACCTATGCTAAAGTTTAAACAGAGCCAGTTTAGTCAAAGATTCCCCTTTCAATTTTCTGATTATTGTTGAGACTATTGAACGTCTGTGCTTAAAACTGAATGGAGTAGGGGACAGGAAGAACCTCAAGGCGGCAGAGAGAGAATTCCGTATAGAGTGCATTCGTCTTTATATATATATATATATATATATATATATATATATATATATATATATATATATATATATATATATATATATATATATATATATATATAGCACAAACGTTTAGTGCAGTATATTGTAATTTTGTTATGTAACAAACTATGTAAATTGCATGAGGAAATGTAATGTGATCTTAGAAGATAAGTAAGTGTATTGAAAAAAACCTATTTGCATGACTGAAATACATAGCCTATGTATAATTTTATTAATTTTACATGATGATTTTATTGTTTTGCCATGTAACTTTCCCTTCAGAGTAAAAATATTCACAAAAGGTATCTCGGATTTACTTAGCTAGAAATGATTAAAGACTGCTGCGAGTATTATTATTATTATTATTATTATTATTATTATTATTATTATTATTATTATTATTATTATTATTATTATTATTATTATTATTACTAGCCAAGCTCCCTAGTTGGAAAATCAAGATGCTATAAGCCCAAGGGATCCAATAGGGAAAAGTAGCCCAGTGAGGAAGGGAAATAAGGAAATAAATAAATGATGAGAACAAATTAACAATAAATCATTCTAAAAACAGTATCAACGTAAAAACAGATATGTCATATGTTGTAAATATGTTCAATTTCTATTTACACTGCATGTCTCTTGACCAACCTCCGTTCTCGACATTCCTAATTTCTTCAATGCATGCATGTGAATTTCCCTTCTTTAGATAATCAAACAGACAGCAACATGCCTAACCAATTAGTTGCACGGTCTATGTATCTCAACCGTGATTAGTTGTGATTTATTTGGAGGCAATAAGATAGCATTTCTAAAGACTCCGGAGTGAGCTGTTGGCATGCCAAATGCATTTTCGAGTTTGCATCTTGCACGACTTAATCTATAACAAACTATTCTCCTTTTCACTTCCACTTATGTCTGACCATAGAGCTTCATTAGATTCTAGGACAATGAGAACACATTATCACCAGCAAAGACAAATGGAAGTTTTCTCATACTATTTGGCCAGTACTGACGCTGTAGATACTTAGAGAATCTTCATGAAAAATTCTTCCAAACTCTGTTTCACCAAATACTCGTCGATCAGACACCTTACCAGTAATAACTACATCCGCCATTCAAAATTCATACTTTGCATTTACTGCTGCCATAAGGAATATGCTGGAGTGATTCTTATAATTATAATAACAAGATCCCGAATGAGCAGGCCTCTTGATCTCCACGTTTCCAGTCGATGGCTCAAATACAACTGGGAAAATTCCATCTATTTCTCTACGTTACTATTCCATTCATCTCCTGTGGCTTGTTACTTTAAGACATTAACAGTGACTGTAATCATTAATCATAACAATGATACATTCATCCAGCAATTTGTATGCATACATTTTTGTTACATGATATGTAATGTAATCATTTACAATTCCAGACTGCTTCTCTTGAAACAGCTAGAGTATTTCCACGCACAAGAAAGCAGAAAGGTGGATGAGCAACGAGAAATTACTAGTTTACTTTGCATAAAAACGTCTTCGATGAACTCAAAACCAGTAAGAAAGACTGGCATCTCCTTGGGTATTGGAATTGCAGGAAATTAATTCAGCACAGGATATCAATGGAATTATGTTCGAGGGTCAGATTTTTTTTCCCAGCAACAAAATAACCTATTTGATTTCCTTTCTAAATTCAAATAAATATGTACAAATCCATATATGAAATGATGGGAAATTAATTTTTTTTTCTTTTACCCTAATATAATTTTGTAGTATATTATAATTACTCTGCAAGCTTTAATTAACATTAACAATAATGCTGATAGATAGACTGTTGAGACACAGCAATGACAAATTTCGTCTTCAAAAATGTTACCTGTAGCAAAATAACGAAAGGGGACTGTTTTTGAGATAAATAGTCACTATAAGCAACAGATCATCAAGGCATTCAACGTTTATCACTAAAAAATCTATCAAAATCCTTAGCCTCGCTCAATTTCAAGTGTGTTAACATAATTCCATGGTCATAATATTTTTTTTTTTTTTTTTTTTTAAACAATATTAATGAAATACATTTCGTATTTAACAGGCAACATGTTAACTGTATGAAGCCTCGTAAGAAACTGAAAATTTACAAACAAAATTGAACCATGTGAAGGTAAATGATTAAACTTAATCAATACTTAAGACAACCCCCTTTTCATGCCAATAGGTTGACCACGTAGAGGCACCTTTTACATGCAAGTTCACGTCGTGACCTTATTTACTGTCTAGCGACAAAGGTTGAGACTTGCCACGTTTCAGATGAGCCAGTCGGTCTTTAATGCATTCTCAATTTCTCACTAATAAAACAGCCGTCTGTACCAGATTACCAAAAAATAATAAGGAATTACGCAAAAAATAATTAGAAAAAGAAAGTATAGAAACTTCTCAAATCTTCAACTCTGAACCCTTCATAGCTGAAGCATGTTTCGAAAAGTGATTCCCATCGCGTTTACATAATTAAGAATATGTGCACATGTATTAACCCAGCCTCTTAAAAGACCAGACTTAGTTCAGCCTAGTTATTAAATCCAGGGAATACAATCACATATTATGATCCAAGTTCGCTCAATTAAACCAATACAAACTTCTCGATAATTGAGATCACTCGGCGTACTTGAAAACTGTGACTGCTTAAAAATTATGCATTCCTTTATTGTCCATTTTGCCCCTATCGCAGGGCATCGTTTTTCTCCGAACACAGCAAAGTAACCTCGTTATAATAGCGCTATCATTTGCACTCTTAAAAATACATAAAATAATACAAGTCATCGACAATATTAGCTTAGTGAAACCACAACCAGAAAGAAACGATTGTATGGGCAAATTTCAACAATTAAAAAAAGTGATGGAATAGTGAAATAAAAAAAAAATAAACTTAATCAACCTCCATATATTTGATAATTGAATGATTGTTTAACAGCAAACAACCCACGCAAAAACAGCATAAGAAAAACATTATCCTCCTCCTACGCATGTAATTCTAATTCTTGCTTCACCAGGACGCTTTGCCTCAGCCTCGCATTAAACGTCGGAAATAACAAGGCTGGCGCATCACGCTCGAGGAAGCGCTAGAATTACACATGATAAGTCCACCGACACGTCACAATAAAACTCCTCCAAGCAAGCGAGGTCACACGAGCAAAGTGCGAAGGGTCACGGACAGTCCGCATCACTATGTTCTCTGGAACTATGCTTCCTCTGGAGCTCGGGCCATCCGGACCCTCTGGATTATGGAACTGACTTCCGGCCGGGGGTAGAAATGTGGGTGGTGGCAGCTTTGCCGTTGCTGCTTCTGACTCATAGTCACCCTGGGGTCTCTCTCTCTCTCTCTCTCTCTCTCTCTCTCTCTCTCTCTCTCTCTCTCAACCTTTGGTGAGTAAAGAAAAAGGAGGCCTTCTGATGGGCGTTCATTATCTGGAAGGTTTTACACTGTTATTAAAGATGGCGGATGAATGTACGAGCACCGTCTTAAAGGCGAATAGGGTGTGGGTACATCCTCTTTCGATGGTCGATAGTGAACGGTGTTCGGAAAAAGAAATCAATGTTATAGATAACTTGAAGGTATGAGTAAGACAATTGCTTCATTAGGAATTTGTGCGTTGTGTATTTAAAAACGTCTCTTTAATGACGTTCCTTATTTAAACGGGCAACACTTTCATGTAATCGTTTACCCTTTTATAAGTTTGTGCACATTGAATTTCTTTTATAACCATTAGAACCATATTAACTTTGCTCGTATTATAAAAAGCATACCTTCAATATTTTTTGTGTTGATATTTACAGTTCTTCAATTTATCCTTACCCCCTCTCACTTATTTATTTGATTCTTATTAGCAAATTCAGGCGAAGGATGAGATCTTCATAAGTAAGGGCAGCAAATCATATCTTTAATTGGTGTGATTTGAGGTTATTAGCAATTATGACATTAACTGATCTGATAAGTTGAATTAAACAATATTGAGCTGTATTTGCCATTGAATGTTTATCTCCCAAAGACTAGCTGGAAATAAAATGTTTGTCAAAACACTGGTCACCAGTTCAGCGGAGCTAAGAAACATTGGATCTGATCTGAAAGAATGGGCGTCTACAAAAGAAAGCCACTTGTGCTACTATAACCACTGGTTAGAAGCCTGGAGCATACCTTAGGGGCGTGTTTCATTGGAAATGTAAGCAACGATGCACTCAAGCTAATAACATAAGAACAAACATACTGCTTAGGATTTTATGTCTGTGTCTGAGGTGGTTGATGATTTGCTGAAATTATCAGCTCATTTAGGTAGTTGAGGGATGTATGCTGGCTTTTATGACTGCCTCTCTATGTAGCCACAGTTTTGGGAAAGCAACCTACTGCAATAAAAAAAATACATACATATCTACGATGCTATATAACTACACATGAATAGCATAATGATTACGTATTCTTGAAAACAGGCAGTTACAAAAGCTGAGAGAACATTATTTCTCTACCATGAGCAATCCTACCTTGGAAATGAGGGTTGAAACGTTCGCAAACCACTAGATTTAAAAAAAAAAGCCCATTAGGGTCTCGATGCCTCATAAAAGTTTGGTTTAACCAAAGTTTGCAGGTCACCCAGTTTGAAGCATAATGCAAGTAGAGGCTCAAGTCTTATCAAACATTTAAGATCAATGATTTTTTAGATCGTGCACTCTGGCGGCAAGATATTAAGGCTATTGACTTGCAAAGCTAGATTTCACTGGATGGTAAACCCAACGCGCTTCACCACGAGAAATAAAAAAAAAACAAAGATAAAATTACCAAAAGCAGATAATTGAATATATAAAACAATCAATAAACAACCAAATATTTGAAGGAACATACTCTTGAAATTTGGCAATCACAGATGAATCTGTTATTACATGCAGGACGTTAAGAGGTTTTGGGAATTTTTCCCCGGTCTAACCAACTTAAAAAAGAAAAAAAACGTTAAGCATAATGGCTTGTTTATTTTCGTAGGTCCTATATTCATATAAACTTAACATGTGAGGGCCGCTTTATAACGTTTTTTTATGAAAATATAATTTGATTTCAATAATATTAAGTTTTATTTTGATAGTGTAAATCTTTAATTTGTGCATCGGATTTGCACCAAAAAAAAAGTGTTCCATTTATAGAAGAGATATTTAATTCAGGAATTGATTATTGCACATAAAAACGACATTGCAAATGGCATTCACCGACGGTGGGAATTTATCAATATATTTTAGAAACGAAAGCCACATAATCTTCTCGCCTAAGAGCATTAACTATCCTTTTTACATTAAAATAAATCTTTTCAAGGTTTGCAGTCATCAAATTTTGTATTCATTCAACATGAAACATAAAATGAAAGACTCGAGTCGGTATGCAAAGAGAAAATCGGGTCCATTGGAGGCGCACAGATAAACGTTTTAGCCAGATAAAGCATATTATATATATATATATATATATATATATATATATATATATATATATATATATATATATATATATATATATATATATATATATATATATGTATATATATATATATATATATATATATATATATATATATATATATATATATATATATATATATATATATATATATATATATATATATATATATATTTATATATATAGGTGTGTGGGGGGGGGGTTGTAAATATCAACCACAATGTCCTTTAATACCGAATTCGAACTTTGGGAATGTATATCCACTGGAAATTCCTTTATGATAACTGCTTCTGGATGAGCACGGATTCGAACCTATGCCCTGAGCCGAAAATTAATAGCACTGGAAATTATTTATGATACATGCTTCAGGCTGGGCAAGGATTCGAACTTAGATAATTTCGGCTCAGGGCATAGGTTCGAATCCTTGAACAGCCAGAAGCATTTATCATAAATTAATTTCCAATGGATATACATTCCCAAAGGTAAAATTTGGTATTAAATGCCATTGTGGTCGATATTTACGTTAATTATAATCACGAGTGTTAGTAATACATATTCATGAAAAATAACCACGTGCTAAAAACTCACTAATCAGCTTTTCAAGCCTAACAATAGATTCCTGAGTTCAACAGGTATATATATGTACAGTGGACTTGGAATAAACTTCCATCTCTCTTGATAGCTCGATTGGTAAAGTCGTCCCTGCAGGCATTGTTTCGACTCAAGGCATAGGATCGAATCCTTGCCCAGCCAGAAGCATTTACCATGAATGAATTTCCAGTGGATATACATTCCTAAAAGTATATATATATATATATATATATATATATATATATATATATATATATATATATATATATATATCTGTGTGTGTGTCTGAGTTTTGGCCCGTTTAAATCATCATGCTCACCGCATTGGTGAGCGTGGTGATGGTGGGAGATTTTGTGGGTGCGAACTGGTATAGAAAAACCACAATCAGACGTAAGTGGAAGGGAAATTCCGAGGCCTTTGTTCTGCAGTGAACTAGTGACAGCTGATGATGTATATATATACATATATATATATATATATACGTATATATACATATATATATGTATATATATATATATATATATATATATATATATATATATATATATATATATATATATATATATAGATAGATAGATATAGATATAATGAAAGCAAATTCTATCTTTAGAAAATATTCTACAATTGTATATTTGATGAAAATTTTTCTAATACAAAAGTACTGTATCTCATTACGTGTACATATGTACTGTAATCATCTCTTTTATAAATAGTTTTAAAAGGACACATGTTTTATATTTGTAAGGTTGTAGCTACTCACAAAACCAATTTTTCGATAATCGTTTTAATATCATTATCATTTCTATTATTGATGAATTTTATATTATTGTTATTGCTAGGAATCTGTAATCAATAATATGGCCTACCGCTAAATATGACTCCAGAATAGGAGAGAAGTTAAAAGTAAGAAACATTCTAAAAGAAATATAGATTTTTTTTGGTTTGCTGAATATTTTTTCTTTTTATGTATATGAAAAATAAAGCATGTTTTTGCTGAGAGAATTTCAACAAACATCACTCTTATGTTCACGTTAATCGCATCCAGTATTCAAGCAAGGAAGGAAGGATGAGGAGGGTGGAAAATCATGTACGAATTCTTATCTGCCATGTCCTCTAAGGCACATTGGCACATAACACGGCACATAAATTGGCACATTAACTGCTGGAGACTCTCTCTATCCGCCACGCAGGGCGAGCAAGGAACCCGTGAAATGAAGACTTTATGTCCTGCCATTAAACATCCGAACATTCGTTGCTGAGATTTTATTGGACTTTGTTCCTCGATTGTTGTGGCCCATTAAACTTTTTTATGAGAAATGTTAGGCCTAGGTAGGCCTAAGCAAAGCGACCCTCCCGATCTGATACACCTTAGTACACCGGCAGCTTTCTTTTGTGGCTTCGAGTGGACAAAGGTGACACAAGAACAACGTCCCCAAAAGCGATTTAATCTTGGTGTGGAAGTTCAACGAAGATCAACGCTTTGGAAGAGGTACGATTTTCGAAAACTTCCTGGATCATTAAAATTTTCTGGATTTTCCAAAAAAAAAAAAAAAAAAAAAAAAAAAAAAAAAAAAAAAAAATTAAAAATTATAATGGTGACGAGATTACACTTAAACTTCAAAACTCAAGAGGACTATCAAGGTAAATAATCAAATTTCATAAAGACAACTACATACGGTCTTATATGAGTAATTAAATAGCTAAAAGAAGTAATACATAGATTTAAAAATCAGAAGATGAGTAGGATTTTAAATAGCTAAAAGAAGAAATACATAGATTTCAAAATCATAAGATGGGTAGGATTTTAGATAGCTAAAAGAAGAAATACATAGATTTAAAATTCAGAAGATGAGTAGGATTTTAAATAGCTAAAAGAAGTAATACATAGATTTAAAAATCAGAAGATGAGTAGGATTTTAAATAGCTAAAAGAAGTAATACATAGATTTAAAAATCAGAAGATGAGTAGGATTTTAAATAGCTAAAAGAAGTAATACATAGATTTAAAAATCAGAAGATGAGTAGGATTTTAAATAGCTAAAAGAAGTATTACATGTATTTAAAAATCAAAAAAGGAGTAGGATTTACTGAAAAGAAAATTGCCAAAGTTAACGATTTCCGAAGCATCCAAATGTTAACATCTTGAAATAATTTGAATATCTTTCTGGCTTATATTTCCTAAACGAGCGAAGAAAGAGAAATAAAACGATTCTAACCCCATCTGGAATCCCGAAGAATTAGTAGGAGATGAATATCTACTAAAGGCCAATGTTCCTCTCTATGTTGATTGTGTAACTATTTGAATTCTATCGATAAGACATCGTTAAACGCTAAAGGAAATTAAGGGAATAAGATACAAATCCGCATCTTTAAATGAATTTTCTGATTTTTAACCGGCCAAATTCTAAAACTACAGTATTATATGGTAAAAAAAGAAATAAATAAAAAACTTTTATAAATTTTCATTATTTCCAGACTATGTAACTCCAACAGTAGTTTGGAAAATATTTTGATTTTAATCAAAGCTTTAATTTGTTTGTATTAATTAGAGAAATAAGAAAATATGGTCGATGGTCCTCCGTTTTCCAGCCTGTCGGGTTCTCAAAGGACAAAATTTCATACTTCAGGTACACCTCAGGATCACACAACCAAAGTCAAATTATTTATCTGAAAACTATTCCCACCTGGACCAGGATTCGAACCCATACCTCAGAATCGACATAGAGCTGACACAGTTAAGTCATTCTGTCAAACAACATTCAGTCAAGAGGAATGATAAAATGTTCTCTTGATGTAAGAAAAATAGTTCCGAGGTAATCACTGGCGAACTCTCTTGGAGCTTGTTAGATGGATATAGTTACATATTTATTTTATTTATTTTTTTTTTTTTTTTACGAAGCATTACATAAATATGAAGAAAATACGTCACAAACAATCGTACTCTTTTCATTAGAATTCCGTATGGAATTCACAAAAAAGACCTTTGTGACGGCCGAGAGAAAGGTTGCGACTCAAAGGCAGGAAGCAATCATCTGACTAACTTTATTATAAAACACTCTCCTTTATATACAAAACCTCAAGGCAACAGGCATTTTCATGTTCACAAGACAGACAATGTTACAGAGGAAAACCAGAGACATGATTATTCAGGTTCTTTTTAGTGCGAAGGAAGAGCGCAGATACAAGCATAATATATACAAAATAATTTATGTACGATCGTGTGACACACGGTTGGTACACCTTAACCAACGTACAGGCACTATTTTCTGAGCGGTGGTAGGTCAAATACTATTTGCGTTTTACAGATATGTAAGTTTGAGTATGAAGAGAAAATTATAATTTTTTCTTGTAATTTACAGACGAACTTTAGAAAGTAGGCGGCTAACAATGTTCTTTAAAAACTGGCCACAAATAGTGATAGACATTAAATGACTTATGTCAAAACTTTAAATAAATCATACAAATAACTTGAGAAACTAAGATTTTTCATTGGTTGAAAACTAGTATGTTGCAAATAATAAATTTAAAACATATTCTACTGCTTGATTTCATAATCTTAAACAGAAATTTCCCTTAAGATTAACAACGTCCAGAAACTAAGATACTAAATTTCTCAAGATATAATAAATTGTAAAATGGACGATTGACGATATTATTGTGTATAAAAATGAACATACCTAGAATTCAAAATTAAAAGAACACCGTGTCAGAAACATAAAATATGGAGAACTCTGTCAATGACAAAATATATATTAGAATAGTTAAAAAATCTTTGAGAAACATTGTAATTAAAAAATCCTTTAAATCATAGTTATATAACAGATATTATATATATATATATATATATATATATATATATATATATATATATATATATATATATATATATACATATATATATATATATATATATATATATACATATATATATATATATATATATATATATATATGTATATATATATATATATATATATATATATATATATATATATATATATATATATATATATATATATATATATATATATACACACACACATAACAAACGATCTTGAAATCTATATTTTTACGATCGTTTCTTTTTAAGACGACTCGAAGGAAATGCGTACACAACTAACTTTAGATAATGAATTCTACATTTCTTCATTCCGATCTCGAATAAAAACACTTTCAATATGATTGAGTTTTTTTTTTTTTTTTTTTAAACAGGCTACTCGACTTGCTTTGAATAGCTATTTTAAAAATTCAATATTTTAGCTCCAGCAAAGTGAATAACCATATGTTTTTACTTAAAATACTTTGAGTAGGCTAATTACTTTTTTGCTCATCTGTTAATGTATCTATTCATTGTGCATATAAATTCTACAAATTAGAATTCCTAAAAACGCAAAAAGGAATGATGTTAGTGAATAAAGGATTAAAATTTGATATAGATTTGAAGAAACTAAAAATGGAGCACAACCATATATTTGAGAACATTGGTTGTTTATTCAATAACCAGCATAAGCAGTTATCTATAATGCCTGAGAGGATACAACCACCAAAATTAGTGAAAATTGGACTTAAATAAAACAATCACAGTGCTCTCGTAACTAGTTCAGGTTGTAGACTTGTTAGGGACTTGGCACAAACGTATAGGAGGCGGATTAACTCATTTATAATGATCTGGAATCATAACATTACAACACATTAAAAGACGGGATAGAACTGCCTCCTTAAGGTAAGTAGGTTGTGAGAGATTAGAGAGGCGTCTAGTTAAGCCTAGTAAG
>NC_090737.1:96075476-96077976 GCF_036898095.1 Palaemon carinicauda | reverse complement strand
AGAATAATTAAAAGATTATTTTATAGAATGTGGCATGAAGAAGCAAAACCTGATGAATGGGAAGTAGGAGTGTTGGTGAAAAAAAAAGAAAAAAAAAAGAAAAAAAAAAAAAAAAAAAAAAAGACCTGACTGATTGCAATAATTATAAAGACATCATACTTACATCAGTTATGATGAAAATTTATAGTATGTTTATCCCAAAGAGACTGGAGGGAGAGAGACACTGATGATAAGCTGAGAGATGAACAAGCAGGATTTAGAAAAGGTAGAAGTTGTACTGACAAAATTTTCATTTTGATACATGTACAACAATGCGTAGAATATAGAAATCCACTTCTGATGGCTTTTGTTGACTATGAAAAAGCCTTTGAAGGTGTGCACCAGTTAATTTTGTAGAGACTCCTTCATTATTGTGGAATTTCTCTTAAATATGCAAATTTGATTACTTCTGTTCATGAGCATAGAAAACGAAAAGTTAATGTCAGTGAATCCTATCGAATGAATTTTCAGTGAACAGTGGAGTACTCCAATGTTATTCATCCCCCTCGTGGATTTTGTAATGTATGGAACAGTTGGGGATGTTGGAGAAGGATTGGACTGGTAACAGGAAATTAGCTGACCAAGAGTATGCTGATGACGCTGCCCTTATTAGCATCACACCACAGGACTTGCAAAGCTTGCTTGCCAGAATGCATGAAATATCACTAGACGTTAGGCTTAAGATAAATAGAGGAAAGACAGAGATGATGAGAACAGAATATGCAATGGAAGATGAAATATTATTGGAAGGAGAAAGGATTAATGAGGTAAAATCATTTGAATATTTAGGAATTATGATCTCGAATAAAGGGTCTTTAGAATTAGAGTTTAGTGAAAGATTGAAAAAAGCAAATCAAACAACGGCAAGGTTAAGAAAAATTTGGAATTAAAAAGTCAGGCTGTGTATCAGTTTAGTGAGATCGGTGTTACTGCATGGACATGAGTCATAGTATGACAATGAAACAATCTCCAACAGATTTAGTAGAGGAGTATTGGGAGTTAAATGACAGGGCAGGATTAGAAATGAAACTATAAGAAAGATTAATTGAGTTCCATAATATGTGGATGAGATCATGGTGAGAGGTTGATGGAAATGGTTTGTGCATGCTCTTCGCATTCTCCAAGAGAGATTACTTCACCAAACATTTAACTGGGCTTCACAAGGTACTAAAAGAGTTGGAAGACCCAGGCTTACACCGATGAATAGGGAAGTATTGAATTAAAAGCTCAAGAGACGACGGAAGAAATCTAACCGAGGCCCTTTGCATAAATGGAAGTAGGAGGAGGTGCTGATGATTATGATATATATATATATATATATATATATATATATATATATATATATATATATATATATATATATATATATATATATATATTCAAATAAGCCATATATATTTTTGATATATTAATGTCTGGATTCTCTTAACAACCTCGGGATCACAGACCCAGGCGAAATCTCACAAAGACAAGAGCTTGGCTCCGGCCGGGAATCGAACCCTGGTCGGCAAGCTTATATAGACAGTGACTAACCCACTTGGCCAAGTGGGTTAGTCACTGTCTATATAAGCTTGCCGACCAGGGTTCGATTCCCGGCCGGAGCCAAGCTCTTGTCTTTGTGAGATTTCGCCTGGGTCTGTGATCCCGAGGTTGTTAAGAGAAACCAGACATTAATATATCAAAAATATATATGGCTTATTTGAATATGAAAAACACGTAAAAATGTGCAAAATTTATCATATATATATATATATATACATATATATATATATATATATATATATATATATATATATATATATATATATATATATATATATATATATATATATATATATATATATATATATATCAACGTCATCAGACGTTGCTAATCCACTGCAAGACAAAGACCTCAGACATGTCCTTCCACGCGCTTTTGTCTATGGTCATTATCTATCTATCTGTCTATCTATAATCCTTTAAACCATCATTCAGGTTTCTTAGAAATTACTTGGGATGAAATTGTTAACCCCATACCATGACCAACGCTTGCTCAGAGGGCTTATATGCCCACAGTATCAGGTCATTTCCAAGTGGTCAACCATCCAAGTAATGACCATACTCCCGACTATTGGCATACCAAAAGGGTCTGTATTACTGATAAAAGATAAGAATATAAAACGTATAACAATAATAACAGTATCTGATATAACAATGACTTTAAATCACGAAAATAACAATGATAGTTGCAACCACACTCCTTATTATCTATAGAGAATTACTAAATACATACATTTGGGATATCATAATATCTGAAGTGATAACTCGATTCTCCCACGCCTGATATCAAAAGATTATGTTACGGATCCACACAATTCATTTCTTTTCGCTTGTGCTTTTCATCTGCAAGTCAATTAATGACATCATTCAATGATTATCTTAGCCGCAAATGTTCAAAGGCTCATGCCCTATATGAGAT
>NC_090737.1:96065476-96067976 GCF_036898095.1 Palaemon carinicauda | reverse complement strand
ATCTTTGGGAAACGGAACGTATTCCATTCTGCAATCTTGTATTGGGGTATTGATGGAAAAGGGCTGACTGGCCACAGGTTGACAACGAGATTTCCAAATGCTGAGTTGATTAACAGTAAAATATCTTTGATACACAAAATATTCACATACATACAGCATATCATTACATAGCAATTACTGTTATTTACATGTTGAATGTGTTATACTATGTTTCTAAATGCTTACAACATCAAAAATAATAATAATAATAATAATAATAATAATAATAATAATAATAATAATAATAATAATAATAATAATAATAATAACAAGAACAAGAACAACAACAATAATAGGAAAAAAGAAAAGATGAAAATAAATAGTACTATGCACAAAGTTATAGAAATTTACTTCACATGTCATCAAGTAAAATAGCACGTAAGCTTCCAGATATAGAAAAACCAATTTATTTATTTATTTATTTATTTTTTATATTTAAAGACTGGAAAAATTCATTTCATGCTAAGTAATTCAAAAGAATTATGGTATCTAAAATAAATAAATAATGGAAGTCCCGATTTTCAATACGTTGCAGATAATCCTTAGTAATCAGAGTAGCTTTGGAGATGTCAATAAATTGGCTTTTCCGCCATGAATTAGGTAGTAGGTTGACCAAGGCACCAGCCACCTGTTGTGATACCACCGCTGGATACCTCTCTCTTGTTACGGCTCACTTCATCTTTGCCTACGCATACACAGAATAGTCTAGCCTATTCTTAACACATTCTCCTCTTTCCTTATACACTTGACAGCACTGAAATTACCAAAACATTCTTCTTGTCTCAAGATGTTATTTAGTGCACTGTAATTGTTCAGTGGCTACTTTCCTATTGGTAAGAGTAGAAGAAACTCTTTAACTATAGTAAGCAGCTCTATTAGGAGAAGGACATTCCAAAATCAAACCACTGTTCTCTAGTCTTGGGTAGTGCCTTAGCCTCTGTACTATGGTCTTCCACTGTCTTGGGTTAGAGATCTCTTGCCTAAGGGTACACTCGGGCATACTATTCTATCTTGCTTCTCTTCCTCTTGTTATTTTCAAGTTTTTATACATTACATATGAAAGATTTATTTTAATGTTAGTATTGTTCTTAAACTTGTTGTAGTTTTTCCTTAATGCCTTTCCTCACTGGGCTATTTTCCCTATTAAAGCCCTTGGGCTTCTATCATCCTGCTTTTCCAACTAGGGTTGTAGCTTAGCAAGTAATTTTAATGATGATAATAAATTATGTCACAATACAGAATTAGAGTTTAGTGAAAGACTGAAAAAAGCAAATCAGACAATTTGGAAATCAAATCGCCTGAAACTATATATAAAAATCAGACTATATATCAGTTTAGTGAGATCGGTATGACAATGAAACTCTGTCCAATAGATTTAGTAGGTTAGAGAACAAAGCCGTCACGAGGATATTGGGAGGTAAATGGCAGGACAGGATTAGAAATGAAACTATGAGAGAGATTACTCGAGAGCCATATGTGGATGAGATTATGATGAGGGGTAGATGGAGATGGTTTGGACATGCTCTATGCACTCCTTAAGAGAGATTAGTTAACCAAATGTTCAGCTGGGCTTCACAGGGCACTTGAAAAGTTGGGAGACCCAGACCTACATGGCTAAGGACTATGAAGCGCGAAGCAGGAGATGATGAATGGTTAAGTAATGAATTAAACGCTTAGAGACGACTGGCGGAATCCAACCAAGGCCCTTTGCGTCAATAGGCGTAGGAGTAGATGATGATGATGATGATGATGAAATGATATATTACTCTATTTTCAGTTTGTTAATAGCTTTTTATTAATCTTATTTCAAAGGAATTTTAATACTAATCCTACAATGTTAATAATTTGCCGTAAAAACGGTAAAAAATCCTGGAATAAAGGTTGTCAGTCATTTACCGTTTTAAAAACGGATATAATGACGTAAAGCAGTGATATTACATTCGCCAACCCGAATAAAATAACAAAACATGGTAAAAATTACGGTCACCTGTATTTTACTATATAAGGCTGATAACAGTATATTTCTACGGAGAATTTACGATTAAGATTACGGTTTTTTTAACAGAGATATATATGTTAATATTGATCCTTTCCAACTTATTTTCATTTCTGTTTTCACGAATATGTCAAATGTATTCTGATATTCAACGCTTCAATGAAAGGTTAATAAATCCTGACTTCTAAAGTGCTGTACAGTGATTCTTGAGTTGCAAATTGAATGCATTATACTGATATTATCCGTAAGATGAATATAATTAAGTTTTTACAAGACTTTGAAGAAATTACATCCTCTTGGACTTCGGAATAATTACATATGAAAATTATTATTGTTAGGAAGTCAGTAGTCACAAACTTGCATTCAGATAAGAATTATATTATTCCCTTACTTCTGTTTCTATTTCTTTATATTTCTTTCGTGCTAAAACATAGGCAGACATTTAAAGGTGAAGGATAGGAGAAA
>NC_090737.1:96052976-96057976 GCF_036898095.1 Palaemon carinicauda | reverse complement strand
TTTTCAAAGTACTGCTGCGTACTTGTACTTTGATGTACTTCTTCCAAAATGTTACACGTATCCTTGTGTCATTCCCATTATGACTATCAAGTTTGGTCAAAAACGGTACAGCAGTTTTTGAGTTAAGTTGCTTACAAACACAACAATAAATTAACGACGACTAGGATGAATACGTACTTTTTAGCGAAGGCAATAAAGCTAATTATAATATCTATAATAAACAGAATATAAATTATATTCATAACGATAATGAAACAGTAAATTAATTCCTGAAACCGTTAGCGAAGTTCGAGAGATCAACGTGTTTCCAATTCATAGATGATGATTTTTTTTTTTTTTTTTTTTTTTTTTAGGTGGGCGGCTTCGTTTCATCGCTAGTTACCCGTTCTTAATGATGATTAATGATGAGAAAACCTCAATTACGTCGATGATGAATATGAAATGAAACCGCCAAATCCTTACGCACGATTTATGGGCCGGGGAGAGAAATCATCCAGAGACCTGGGATAAGAGTAAATCCCGCTTCTTCCCTCTGCTTTACCTCTTTATGGAGCAGTTTAATCGCTATATACAGTTTATTATTATTATTATTATTATTATTATTATTATTATTATTATTATTATTATTATTATTATTGTTGTTGTTGTTACTAGTCAAGCTACAACCCTAGCTAGAAAAACAGGACGCTATAAGACCAAGGGCTCCCCAATGAGGAAAGGAAATAAATAAACTACAAGAGTAGTCATAAACAAATAAAATAAAATATCTTAAAAACAGTAACAACATTAAAATAGATCTTTCATATACAAACCATAAAAAAGAGACTAATGTCAGCCTGTTCAACATAAAAACATTCACTGAGAGTTTGAATTTTTGAAGTGGCACCGATTCAACTGCCTGATTAGGAAGATCATTCCATATGACAGCGCTTACAAACGCTCCGAAATCCAGCGATATTCCCCTACTTCCTTTAAGTAAAACATTTACCTTTAAATCTTAGACTCATGATTTGATATCTATCCGAGCCTAAGATAGGTGAAGGTTAGCAAGCGGTGGGATGCTGGAGTTCTTCCCTGGGAGTGACCAAGCTTAATCTAAGCGCTTTCCGTCGCATCGCCAATGGGGGATAAGGAGGCGAAGAAAAGAGATGAGTGAATTTTAAAACGGGGATTTGTATACCTAATTGTCACTTAAAGGATTAAAGGCCGCTCATGAATGGCAGGCACAAGAGACAGTGACATTACCCTGGTTAGAGATTGACCATACATACATATGATCAGTACCAAAGCCCCCTCTCCCCCAACCTAGGACCAGGCACTGGGTGTAGATGACTCAGCAGGTAGACTATAGGCTCCCCAAATCCTTATCTCACTATGATGGTGAGGCTGCAGACACTAAACGAAACTAACGAGATTGAGCGGGTCTCGAACCCCAGTCCGGAAAATCGCCAGGCAGGGATGTTTCTAATAGGCCACCACAACCCCAAGATAAAGTAAAATTTGAATATTGGTTCACTTATGTGTTTTAAAAGTCACCTGACCAGTGAAACTCCTGGAGTCTGGGGCACGAATTTTCAATTATCTTTAATGTGGCCCAAAGCTGATACCGTGAGATGATTCAGGTAAAGGTCAAATGGGGCCTGAAATCCTTCAGAATAACGAGACGAGGACTATAAGGAAGAGCCCGTTTTCAGTGTAGGTGTATAAGACATCTGTACCTTCGTTGTATATTTAAACTTCATTTACCTTAATAACACTTTCATTTTAGTAAAATATTAATTAGTTCCTTCGTGCCTGGAAACTGATGCTGAGGGAATGGAAAAGTGCATCGGGTGACGCCAAGAAGCTTTCAGAAAAATGTTAACAAGAAAAGGAGGAAGCCCTTCTAGACGGAGCATCTCACAGCAATTAAGAGAGATTCATCCAAGGTCTACTTAAAGGCCATAATCTGTGACCTCTCTGGATTTAAATTATGGTAGTGTGGGTTGGGGAAGACCTGTGTTTAATGGGGCAGGGGTGATTAAGCGGGTAGTTGCAAGGAGTGAGATAATAGCACTTTCTTAATGAGTTTCTGCAACAACTAATGAAAGTTTTCGTTACTGATAGTGGCAGTAAATTGAAGGGGTTGGTGAACGACTAACAAAAATTATTTCTTTATCTATTTTCATTCATTACATTTTCAATTCTGTAAAACATTTTTTTGACATACATATAAGGTAAAAGCCTTGTAATTGACCTATTAAAGAAAATAACATTTATCATACCTTTTGTTATACTACAACAAATGAGGTCAAATGTACCAATGATGCCACATTGTATCAGACCACGCAGTTCTATGAAATAAACACGACTAAAGCCAAATATTTAGCAATGTCATTATGACTGGAAAAAAAATTCATAGAAAGAGGAACGAGTCCGAATATTTGGATATGTAAGGAATCCTAATTAGTTCTCATTTCAAATAGTTTCAAAACCTGGGAATAATATCGAAATTTAATATCAACGAAGAGCTATGCGAAAGAATAGAAATCTATTGTCTAAGAAATAAAACTTACTATTTCTGGAAAAGCTGAAATATAACGTCATAAAATTTCAATTGTGAAATCTGGATTGTTAGAGAGAGAGAGAGAGAGGAGAGAGAGAGAGAGAGAGAGGAGAGAGAGAGAGAGAAAATAAGTGGAATAATTTCATTATTATTGTTATGTTGAAATAAAAATTTAAAAATGGGTACGGAGAGCAACATAGCAATAACAGAAAAATTTGAATCTTCTCAAGACGAAAGAAATAGATAAGTTTAAATGTTAATTATTAATTCTTTTCTTTATCGGCTGAGCCATCAGCAGCCATTGCCTGGTCCTCCTTAGTCCTTGCTTGGGGGGAGAGGGGGCGTTGCGGGGAGAGGGGGCTTGGGCTCTGATCATATGGATATAATATGGTCAGTCTGGGGCACTGTCCTGCTTGATAGGGTAATGTCATGGTCCCTTGCCCCTGCCATTCCTAAGCGGTTTCTAAATCATTAAATGGTAAGATGACGTCCGAAAGCAACATCAGCGTAAAAAATAGTCAAATTCAAATAACCAATTGTACAATAAGAAACTGTATAATGGAAATATAGGAATTTAAAGTGACAAACATATATATATATATATATATATACACACTATATATATATATATATATATAGAGATATATATATATATATATATATATAAATATATGAACATACAAATGTATATGTATGTATGTATATTTATATGTATATATATATATATATATATATACACTCACACACACACACACACACACATATATATATATATATATACATATATATCTATATATGTATATATACTGTATATACATAGATATATATATATATATATATATATGCATATATATATCATATATAAATATTATTTATATATATATATATATATATATATATATAGTATATATATGCATATATATATAATAATAAAAACAACAACAACAATAATAATAATAATAATATAATAATAATAATAATAATAATAATAATAATAATAATAATAATAATAATAATAATAAATTGCAAAAATATACATAACTAGCCTAGAAGACTACCACTCGAAAATAACCAGCAAATATACACGTGCATGCACAGTAAAACAAAGCTATAGATGCTTATATATCCAATGCAAAATGGCAATACATGATCTAATGTACCAACAGCAAAATATAGGGGAAAAAACGACACAAACATGCTTATCATTCCCTGGCCATCTGGAAACAAACTTCACTGAACACAATCAGACTTAACGTTGGTTAAGAAGAACCTCACTAATAAAGCCACAAATTTTTTTTTCCTTTCATTCTGTCAAATTCTTTCCTCGAGGTCCCCTTATCTGGTCCAGCCATCGCGAGATTCGACATCTTAAAAGGATGCGTTCCTGCGACGTAAGACTGGAAGCCATCCAGGGGTGTCGGCCATGGAATTGTCTCATAAAAGAAATGAATGAAGAGGACTACGAAAAAGAGAACGATCCTCGACTGACCGATCTTTATCTCTGTAATTGTAGATGAGTGGCTGGGGATGAATAGGTGGTTTCGAATGTCTTCTTCATCTTTGTTCATCATATTATTGTCCATTTTACTGAAATGCTTTTTAACATGTTCTTTCAATGAAGGACGACAATGTTCCAGCAAAATTAAATTTATCTTCAACGTAGTAAAAACTCTCTTCAGATTCTCATAAATGAAAATAGTTGGGACATATCAGTTCTATTTTGTCGCCACATTAGATATACTGTATTTTCAAATAAAGAGGATTTACAACATAAATGATATAATTATACCCGTTAACTACTAATTTACGCAATTGGTATAACTTGTTATGATCACATCTAATTGTTATAGATATAGATTCCCAGAAATACCTATATTTCAATTTTTCCCTCGCTAATATGAATACGTCAAATTGTTTCTTTAAATTCATCCAAGGAGTTCAGTATGATTCACTTGTAAAAATTTTGATTAACCTTGATGTCAAAACAGACATTTAATGAATAATCAAATACGGCAACACTTACCTAAATGGACAATAAAGTCCTAGCTCTTTTTCGAGGTCAAAATATCTTTCAAAATTATAGGTGATTTCCACAAGAATGATTTAATGAAAAATTGAAATAAAATTGTATAATTTTCTCAAGCATTTGTTCAAAATACACATCCATTGTTCAAGATATTTAGGGCACAGGAATGGTAAAGGATAACTAATGACTATTGAACTAGTTTTTAGTTCAATTAAGTACATTACAGGAAATAGCTATCCTTAATGACAGACTGACTGATGACTTATGATTAATTGACTGGTTTAAGTTAGTTGACTGTGCCGCTCTTGTTACTTATTTTTCTTAAGCTACTGTAGTTTATGGAATTTGGCCATGAGGCCTTGGAAGCCATTCAGGCAAACTAGAAACCTAAAAAGTGGGTGAAGCAAGTAATGCATACAATACAACACG
>NC_090737.1:96045662-96048162 GCF_036898095.1 Palaemon carinicauda | reverse complement strand
TGGGTCGGGTGGTTAATTCATAATAAGAATCTTATTTCTCAGTTTTATTCTATCTCGAAATATTGAAGATTGTTGTAAATACAAAAAAAAATCCCCAGTGCAATATTGAGAGAGAGAGAGAGAGAGAGAGAGAGAGAGAGAG
Organism: Palaemon carinicauda; assembly: GCF_036898095.1. Lineage (NCBI taxonomy): Eukaryota > Metazoa > Arthropoda > Malacostraca > Decapoda > Palaemonidae > Palaemon > Palaemon carinicauda. The sequence continues at coordinate 96,048,020 of NC_090737.1, read as the reverse complement.
AGAGAGAGAGAGAGAGAGAGAGAGAGAGAGAAAAGGGGCGGGAGGTAGCAGGCTTGGATACAACGAACCACGTCGTACCCTTAAGCCAGACCCTCGAAGCTATCAAGCAACGTAATAACGTCTTGATAGAGGTCAACCCGGTGGACCTAACATTTTTTCACCTCTCTCTCTCTCTCTCTCTCTCTCTCTCTCTCTCTCTCTCTCTCTCTCTCTCTGTGATGGAGTGCAGCTGGTTTTATTTGGCATTCGCAAACAGTGATAAGCAACAATGATGTTGATAGAGACAAGAGTTGAAGATAAAGGTTATGTATTCAATCAAAATTTCAATTTGAGCGGTTATTAAAATGTCCAGTATGATAGTTATGCCACGCTGGAGAAAGCAATTCGATTAAGAACCTCTTAAGAAAAGGGAATATCTTCTGAAGTTATACACAAGCAACTTAAGTCTTTCATCATGTTTATTGAGGGGTGTCAAGACCCGTTGGAAATAACGAGAGGTTTAGCGGTTATAGTGCACGTTGGAATACAAGAGGAGGCATTATGCCTGCTTGCAATAAGGTTTAAAGTGGCAAGAAACAATTTGTAGTATGCCAATCTTATTAGAATTTAATGATCATATCTTGCGTGCAATGTTGTCTATTAATTATCTGGTATGAATTAATGTTTGCTCTGTAGTGTGGGAAAGATGTCTTCATTTGAAATGCGCGAGCATCCGCAATTGATTGACCTTGATAGACCTTTAAATCGCAAAGGGGCCTAAATATGACCAAAAAAAAAAAGGAATTGAGCAAACAGAATAACAAGTAAATGATAATTCTATGACATACACAGACAAGTTATTCATAATAGTATACAGCAAACTTTCTTATTTAATTGTATACTTCATTTACATCATTCTCTCTCTCTCTCTCTCTCTCTCCTCTCTCTCTCTCTCTCCTCTCTCTCTCTCTCTCTCTCTCTCTCTCTCGATTACGCCATTATCCGAACGTCATTTTTCTGATTTGTTTGTTTATCTTTTTTTCTCTCTTCCATATCATTCTTGCGACCTATCATTGTGTTCGGTTTGCTTCTCAGCCTTGCTTGTCATTTGCCTGATCATTAGTCTGATCTCCTGTCCCGCTCTTTTTTTTTTTTTTTTTTTTTTTTTTTTTTTTGTTCTTTTATTTTCTTCACTTACATTTGCTTTGCTGAGTGTTGTTTGCACGGTGTGCGCGCTTTTGTTTGTCTTCATCTGTCAGTCTTTGATTCCTCCTCTCCTGTTTTTCCATTTCCTTCTACCGTTTCTTTGGTGATTCGTTATTGTTAATTTCTTGATCTTATGACTGTTGTCATTATTATCATTGAAACTATTCTGGATAGTAGTTAAATATTCATACGACACTTAAGTAAAAGGCTACACATTTGAGAGACATTACTCATAGGATATGATAGCTAGAGTAAAGGAAAAAGAAAATAATGCAAATATACTTAAAAGGTGATTAAACGTTGTTTCATGTTTAATAATATGAAGTAAATTATACAAAATACAGTGATGACACAGTAGTAATACCTTTTATGTAACCAGCTCCCCCAAGCGGTTTGTGTAATCATTTCTCCTTGGTGGTTCGCAGATTCGGCGAAATGATTCTTCAGCCCACACGTACATGCTCTCCATAACACACACACACACACACACTACTATGTTACCCATAATCATAACTGTTTTAGCGGAATTGCTCTTTCATTGCTCCTGTATTATTAGTGGGTCTGAGGCAATCATCTGTTAACAGTACTTGAAAATTTACTGATATTTTCTTAATATTCTTCATTTTAAGCTATTTCCTATGTTGTGTGTGATATAGCTATTGACTTTACTTAGTTGTTTCTTTCTTTGAATGTTATTCGCAAAATGATTTCCAATGTAGTAGGTCGTAAGCTTGCCGACGAAACAGCAAATCAACTGTGGGTGTCATGGACATATCTTGCTTTTAGTCTTAATTTGTCGCTCACAACTTAAACGAATTATCGACGATTAACGTAATAAATGACGAGATTGTTTTGACATTAGGTCTAATGATTCTATTCAGTGATCTGTTAAACAGCGCTGCAGTTACCCTACTCGTTTAACTGATAAACGGAACAGTATAAATCATCATACAAAGTTTTGGCATTTGCGAATCTTACTCCGTCACAAGCGCTAATTCGCTCCCCGCTTTTTTTCCCACGCTTTACCTACGGGAGGTCTCTTCCTCCCCCTCTCTAAAATTTCCATCTGTGGTTGAGGTTAAAGAGCCGCGAAATAGCTTCCAGGGGAAAACTTTGCGGGGAATTTTCCCGAGTATTACGGAATTATTCTATATGAGACTATTCATTATTCGT
>NC_090737.1:96030662-96040662 GCF_036898095.1 Palaemon carinicauda | reverse complement strand
TATATTGGCTTCTGTAGAATAGAATACTCATCTACGAAAATTATGAAAGCAATGTAGAGAGAACAACAGCAGCGACAACAAAAAATACCATAAACAAGGCAAGTCCGTACATATTGGTGTCCATGCTTGCTTCGAGGGCAGAAACCTTTTACCAAGAATAAATGGGAAAACCTTTCGTACCTCTCCCACAAGCTGTCAAACACAAAGCACAACCATTTGTCTATAAAAGGAATTTCTCTCTCTCTCTCTCTCTCTCTCTCTCTCTCTCTCTCTCTCTCTCTCTCTCTCTCTCTCTCTCTCTCCTCACCACGATAGATCACTTCCTCTTGATTCTCGGGATGTTTTTTTTTCCTCTCCTATCTTTATTGCTGGCATCCGGCACTGGTAAAACGTTATTATCAAAATTCCATTGGTCTAACTCTTTTGCGGCTATTGAGTGAAGATATTATTGTTTATTGTTTGTGGTGGTATTTGATTTATTTGATCTCCTAGATATATATATATATATATATATATATATATATATATATATATATATATATATATATATATATGTATATATATATATATATATATATATATATATATATATATATATATATGTACATATATATATATATATATATATATATATATATATATATATATATATATATATATGGCCATCAGAGCATGACAATATTCGTTGTGACATTTATTAAACGCGTACACATACATACATATATATATATATATATATATATATATATATATATATATATATATATGTGTGTGTGAGTGTGTGTATATATAGTATGATATATCTTTAGGATTGTAATATTATCATTATTAGTATTTCGTTTTAGACTTTTGCATTTATCTGAGTTTTTAATTGATTGTTATTCCCCAACATGTCTAGCACCTAACTTCGTATCCGCCTCGGCTGCTCCTGAGGGTGCTTAGTCATTGCTCTTCTGTCAGACACGCGTGTTTACACTCTGACTTGCACGAAGTAGATACTTCATAGGTCGCTACTGATACAATTTGATTTTTCCAGCCTTTGTGTCTGGTTTGGAAAAATGCTCTTGTTCTCGATCGCCAGTTCTTGTTTGATGGCTTCCAGTTCTTGGAGGGCTTCCCAGTTAGCTGTACTAACTAAGAGTTCCTGACAGTTTCCATTTCTTGATTGGCTTTCCAGATTCCTCGGTAACTACAGCTCCTGATAGTTTCCGTTTCTTGAATGGCTTTCCAGATACCTATCTACTAACTGAAGCTCTTGATGAGTAGCGTCTAATTCATGTATGCCTTCTCATATAACTTTAGAAGCTGTAGGTTCCTATTAAGAGTTTCCAGTTCTTGAAAGGAATATCAGATCAAAGTCTTAAAGTTATATTTAGGACAACATCTGCCATCACTCGAAATGGTTTTTAAGTACTGCTTTTGTGTACCTTCCAGTTCTAAGGGTTGAGCACACACTTTTACTAATAAAAATGGATAACTTCAAACGTATGCAATCATTTCAAGGCATCCATGTTTATTAAGTCTATGACTGATAAGTTTTATACCGTCGGGTGTTTTTAAGAGGTTCTTAAGAGTGTTCAGGGCTTCACGCTTTTAAATGTTTTGCAATATATCTGTTCCTGATGATAGCTTTTCGTAAATTTTATATTCTGGATCTCAAGTACCTTGACGGTTTTCTAAATTCCTTCAGTCTCGCCACTGCTTCCTATTTTGAAGAACTACGTTTTCTATATTGAATATTTATTTATGGATAAGGATTATATAAATACATCCTAGTGTGTTTGTGTTATTTATATTGGATAAAACTTATAATTACGAATTGCTTTCAGTGGTTTAATATAACTGCTTTCTACTTTTTTAACAATCATGACTCCAACACTTAGATATTAAATCTTTCATACTTTTTTTTTTCAATTTCAGGGTCTATTTCTTCTAAATAAATGAGGTTTATATTGTGAAATAAAAAAAAAAGAATAAGATGAAACTGAAACCTATGAAGTATTTATAATCTGAAAAAAGGAGAAGAAATTTTGGAAAACTCAAAAAATAATGTTCTTCATTACCTGATATAGATCTTTAGTTATGTGTGTGTTTTGGAAACCGCCCCCCCCCCCCTCTCGCTTGCCTCGCAATAATGTAAATTGTATATTGCAATAGTAATTTACTTCGGAGTAAATAACACGTTTCCTGACACTGAAGGTTTACACATTAAAGACGCGTTTCCAGTGCGTTGTGTATAATGTAAGAGTCTCCTTAGGATTGCTGGGATTAATTCCTTTATCGGTCTTGTCGTTATCGGGTGGTTATCAAAGACGACCCGTAGTGGTAAGAGTGATAATGCTTGTGTTTCAGATTCCTAAGTAAAGATGTTTAAGAGATTGTGGTTAGAAATTTTCCCGCGGTAAATTAATCAAAGACAGGCTTGATGCTGAAAGTTCCATTTTGCGAATGTCAAATTTCTCTGTGAAATGGGGTTTAGATGAATATTACAGTAATGTAATCTACAGTTTTAACCACTGTCTTTTAATTGTGATAGTTTCGTTTTGATGATTAAATCACTTGACCGTAAATGGCTGATTTTTAGCCAAAAAAATGTAGTCTCGACAAATTAATAACCTCAATCTCAAATAAAAGCTCATCGGTTAAAACCACTGGCACAGTTATTTTTTTATAATTTTCAAATTGATAAATTTTCATTGTTCTTAAAAAGAAAATCAAAACATATTCTCGAGCTGACAAGACTCGAGCAGCTTTTTCATGATTGAAAATATGATGAAACAAGAAGATAAAATCCATCATGCAGTGTCTTCCCTAGAGGTGTGGTGGTTCGTACTGCCCTTCTTCAAGGTGGAAAGATTAATGAGAAACAATACCTTCCACTGCTATTTTCTTCTCAGGATTTCTGTCGGCAACATGACAGCCGAGATAGATAAACAAACGTAAGAGACTTCAGAAGAACAAGCGAGTGAGGCGGGAAAAGAAGGGTAAGACGGAGAAATAGAAAAGATACAGACAGACGCTTGAATATTTCCTGAGTTAAAGATTGTTTCTTGTATGTTGACTCGTTCCTGCTCTCAAAACTGTAGGAACAACATTTTATAAAGTTTTATAACAACTAAACGGACAGGTATTTAACTAGGTGTTAGGAAAGGATATCCAACGCTGTTTTTTTTTTTTTTTTTTTTTTTTTTTTTAATCAAAGCTTTGCAGAGTCAACATATGTAAGAAATACATCAGGGTATTTTTTTTTCTCGGTTTGGGAGTCAAGGATATACAAACATTGGGAAGAAGAAGAAGAAGAAGGTTTTCAATAGTGAGGGAGACAGTAGGAGAATCTTTACTGGAGGGGGGTTTGAGTAGAATCCGAGAAAGTAATGGAGAATAAAGAGAATATTCAATCATAAGAAAGTAGTAGAAGTTGATGGAAGGGAAGAATCTTCGATGGTAAAGAGATAATCAAGAGAAAATATTGACGAATCATCGGTTGTAAGGAGACAATTATTGGGAGAAAATAAAGAATCCTCTGTGACAAGAAGAGCGTTCTACAGAGGAATCAAACAAGAATCATCTTTTGTAAGGGGGTAAACGGTAAGGGAAGTGGTGAGGGGGATTGGTTTGCTGGTAATGTGAGAGGGGGGGGGGTATGTGTGATATCTTTGAACAGGAGAGGAAAAAAGAATACGCAAGGTCACATGTTGTTGAAGACTACTGATCTTGTTTGAGCTAGATCATGACACACTTGGCTGGTCTAGGCTTTATGTGTATGTAATTCCCTTTGTAGTTGATATATATTATGAAGTAGCATTTTTTCAGTGTTCTATCTATATATATATATACACACACACACACACACACATATATATATATATATATATATACACTTGTTAGTAATAGTATTAGAAATTATGAAAAAAGCTATTGTAGTCGTAAAATTTCTAACCCTTGACCAAGATGGTACCATATTGGAAAGTTGTGCCTACGAACGATCCGACAAATTTCCCTTGACCACGACTTACTTTTGAATAAAAAAAGAGAAACGAATAAACCCACATTCCGGCCGAATGACAATATAGGATATTCTCAAGATATCCTGCGATATCCTTAATCCGCTTTCTCGGAGAGGTGAAATAAAGGACAACTTTCTCTGATCCAAGATCGAAAGGATCTGGAGTGTCCCATTGAGTTTACCCAGAAGCGCAAATCCTCCGCCTCTCGTGACAGATTGAGGGAGATTGAGAGATGATACCGATGCGGTGGAGGAAGGGGATTGGGCGACGATGTTAAAGAGATAAGTGGCTGATTACATAAAGATGCTGGTTGGGTATGGATGATTGGGTGATGATGCAGTAAAGGCTTGACATGCTCTAAAGATGCTGATAGAATGGATTGGGGACGATTGGGTAGTGAAGTTAAGATTGTGATTAGGAGATTTATATGAGATGGGTTTTTAAGATTAGTTATTAATAATGAAAAGATGCTTCATGATATGAATGAAGTCAAAATTAATGTTATTGTTTGATAAGCCAAAATTGATGTTATTGTTTTCCAACACCCACGGTTGGCAAGTCACCAAGTCATAAATATCAGTGGGGTACTAGCAAAAAAAAAAAAAAAAAAAAAAGGAAAAAACTAAGAAATCGTGCCATGATGTCATAGCAGTCTTAAGCTCCAATGTTATAATTATAACGTGTTAGAGATGGGCTAATTTGTATATTCAAACGTCGTACAAGACGCCAAGCGTGTTTTTCTTGCGGCTAAATGAAGAAGCGGTTATTCTGTGGCAAATAGGGGGTGGTAATGAGTGCGTATTTCATGGCCTCACACACTCGCTCATGTTTATTCGAAGCAGTGGATCGCATTGTTGTATAACAACATCCGTGTTTTCATCTTATTTCGCTGAGTTTAGTGAGTAGTTAGGGGATGGAATGATGGTACGAGACTAGAATTTGCCTAATCAGTTGTTTTGTTACAGAAAATATAAAGCTTATCTAGTTTAGGGGAAACATTTTTTTCATAGGCGGAATCATTCTAATCAAAGAATTACAAAAGCCTTAACATTTTTATGAAAATTCAGCATCGCTCCTTATAAAAAGTGTAATTTTTGAGTTTTCATTTGAACATAAGAAAAACTGATCTAGATCAAACAATTAAAAACTTTATTTTTTTTAGAATGCCAAGAAAATAATGGAAATAGAAAAGAATATTCGTTTTAAGGATATGAACAATTGAAATAGACTCCGAAATCACCTGGTGACCACGAAGGTGACCGATAAAGACCGTCGATCTGAACTGCATCGTCATTATTATTCCATTTATGTCATTATGAGCGTTATTAACTATGCTGTGTGGCCTTGACAGAAAAGGATACGCCGGACAAAACATAGCAATTACTAAGAGATTAAAAGATTCTCTCTCTCTCTCTCTCTCTCTCTCTCTCTCTCTCTCTCTCTCTCTCTCTCTCTCTCTCTCTCTGTTCGTTTGATTCCTTATAAAATACAATAAATTTAATTTTTTTTTTGGGGGGGGTATATTTACATGCAATAAAGATATTATCGCTCTTGGTTTATCTCCCGCTTTCAGAAAGACTTATACCTTTTAATAGGAGAGAGAGAGAGAGAGAGAGAGAGAGAGAGAGAGAGAGAGAGAGATGAGTTAGTTGCAATGTCGGAGAGGGGAGGAGGATTGAGAGGTGGTGCTAATGTCCGACTCCAAACGCCGAGGGGATAATTTTTCAGATGTCATGAACCCCAGTTATTTGCGAATATCTGTTTTTTTCTCTCATATTTAACTGTCCATTGTTCTCGAGTAAGATATGTTAACGGTGGCTCTCTCATAGGTAAAGACGTTAGCTTTTCCTTCCTTGTCAATCCATTTGCCACAAGTGATCTTCCCTTAGATATGGAGGATGAGGTAATGTCCTTGATGGGGTTATTCTTCCTTCTTCTAATCCTCCTCCTTCTTCTAATCCTCCTCCTTCTCCTCCTCCTCCTCCTCCTCTTCCTCCTCCTCCTTCTCCTCCTCCTCCTCCTCCTCCTCCTCTTCCTCCTCCTCCTCCTCCTCCTCCAGACTTGTTTTTTCCAGGTCTGGTACCTGTCGACGCAGCGCTGGGATGATAATAATGGTTGACAGCATGACATACCCGAGCATTTAATGACCTTGTCGCAGAAGACAGGAGCCGGGGCAAATGGGTTAACGATTGATTCTAGGAATTGACGTGCTCGTTCATTTAATCAATTATCATTATTATCATAACTGGCGTATGGTACATGAAGCCAGGGATGGTTTTGAGGAGCTAAATTGATTTTTTTTATTAATGTATTTTTAGTGTTTTTAGTATCGTTGGTCGTTTTTAAGTTAATGGTGCCTGTTGTAGTAGGCTCGAGAAGATAATGAGTAGTTTCGAGTCTTTTTTTATTTATTATTATGTTTTTTGATAGCGTCAACTGGAATGATATAATCAGCCAATTACGCCTTTATCTTTATACAATAATCAATCCCTTAGTATCGTCTGAATACTAGAATTTTTGTTGTAAAGTTGTCTAATCTAGTCTCAGAAACAGTTTTATTTTACATCAAGTTAAGCTCCACTTCTTTAAAGAAAAAAATGCTTGAAATAACGAAATGTAAATAAGATGTTGAATTCCCATCTTTTTTTTTTTGGGGGGGGGGGGTTCAGCGTCATCTGGTGTAGGTTAGATTAGTATCGTCTTCACTTACCTTGAGTAGAGAGATGGTCATTAAAATCTACAGGTAACCTCACGAAATTCCACTTTTTCTTACCTGAAAGAAAAGAGAAATCACAAATTAGTCTTGTAAACTCAGCAAAGGTTTTGAAATGAAGCATCTTGATAACACCTGTGATTTTCGTTAGTCTACAAAATGGAACATTGTTCAAAAGTTTTAGAAGTTTAAATACGCAACCAATATCTCTATTTTTAGATGCATATTGTCTCAGAGACCATGGCCTATGAGGAATTTAAAGATTAACCTTTTTGGGAATGGCTGAAAATTATGGGATGCTAAGAACCTAAAACATTGCTATTCTCTTGCGCTATTATGCTCTCCGTAATTTAGATCTCGTAAAAAATGTCCCTTAGAACTTGGAAACTCTGAGATCAAACATTTTATTTTCCAATATATCCTTTGGCCTCCAGTGACCCAAGGGAATCCTAGTTAGAAAATATTTTGCCGTGGGTAACTCCGAGGGAAAAGTGGAGAGGTCGAAGTAGTACTACCCCCATAAGCTATTTTAAGCACTATGATTTAAGACCCGCCAGAATGTCCCCCTGGAACTAAGGAGCCATCCACGTGTTTATGGCGTACTTGTGAAAACTTGACTGGCAAGTATTTCCCCCCGTCTTTTTCTTCATCTTGATCTTAGCTTAGACAGAGCAAGTTGGTTATGGCCATCAATTAACCAGTGCAATAACTTGCCTTTGTATGTATGCTTTTTTTTTTTTTTCTTTTTTTTTATAGCCATCTATGGAGACGGTCATTACAGAAACATATTCGCAAAAAAAATGCTGTAGAGGATGGAATTAATAATTTTTGCTCAATTTAAGGCCATAACATGGATTATACTGTCTTTGTAGGAATGGGATGCCATTATATGGATATCTTTTAAGTCTTATGGGCCACTCGAGATATAATTCCGCTGTAACTTTGGCGCTTTGAATTCAAAGACGATTTTAAGGGCTGCTTGTAGTTGTATATAGGAGAGAACATATTTTTATAAACTTTTAATTCTGGTTGCTTATTCTATTTTTCATGTTGGGCCATGCAGTTTTTAAACAGGGTAACGTAATAATTGTATCGGAAATTACGTTTCAATATGTTTATGAATAAAGTGAATCTTCAAATAGATTAATGTTTTAGCTTTCGTAAAGCAATAATGATCATCCCAAAAGTAAAAACGACAAGAACAAGATTGCCAAAGTTAGTTCTTGTAGAATTGCAAAGAAAGGAAAGAGAGGGAGAGAGAGAAGGAACAAGAGAATGGAGAAAAAGGAAAAGAGGAAGAAGAGCCCGGTTCTGGTGGCTAAGAGAACCGAGACAGAGAGGCCGTTTGCACCTCGAAGGTTGGTGTTGCTATGCACCTTCGGGTTAAGGAGAGGGGGCCGAGTGGGTTTCAATACGACGACTTCTTGTTCTTTGTAAATGACCTCTGACCTTGCCCCTCTGCCCCTACCTCTTGGAATACCCAAGGATCGTTGTGCCATCGTTCTCTGATGGTTTAATGGGCGCTGAAGTCATTAGAAGAAAAAGTAGTGACATTAAAGATAAAGGAAGACTACTTAGGATTATTACGAGATTACAATGGAGTTAATAAGGCGGCTGATGAAATTCATACATGTTTGACATTTTTTTTTTAAAGCAATGTAATGATTTCGTAATTGAGAGGAAAGTATTTTTATGATAGTGGTAATTACGATTGTTTAGAATAATTTGCTTTAAAAACAGTGATTATTAAAATCATTGTTTTACAGTGGATATATATATATATATATTTATATATATTTATATATATATATATATATATATATATATTATATATATATATATATATATATATATATATATATATATATATATATATATATTTATATATATATATGTATATATATATATATATATATTATATATATATATTTATATATATATTTATATATATGTGTATATATATATACATACATATATATATATATATATATATATATATATATATATAATATATATATATATGTATATATATATTTGTAACTACTGTCGTGAAAAAGCACTGTGCTTATCGATTGGCATGTGTCGGAATGATAGCCAGCTAACTATTTATTTATTACTGTAATTAAATACAGATTCGTTTTTCAAATTCACAATTTGATGATAAATTTGTATAAAACATTTTTAAACAAGATCTCTTAATCATCCTCTATTTTCGCTTTCACTATACAAAATTTAGTTCGAAAATTTGTGGCACATAATTAAACATCAGATATTTGTCTTTTCCATTAAGCTTTATAATGATGATACGTTGAAGCTTCCAATGACGAGAAATAAAAAAAGCCTCTAATAATTGCGCAATTAACAAGTACCTTTCTCGAGCAGTCTAATTGATTTTTCTTTTATTTGGTGCGATTAATTTTTTCTTCATCTTGAAAGATGGTTACAAGCTATCCCAAGAGCGCCTAGCATCCCCTTGTCATAGCTGTTCCTTCTGGCGTAACCACGAGACGGTTCCAAGTACAGTAATTGCTCTTGGTATTCTGGCAATTACTGTGTACTGCTGAAAGGCTATGAAGCATGAGAGAGAGGAGTTATGATCTGCCAAGGGTGCATTGAGGGAAGAGGATTTCAGTAGTATGATCGCTATGAAATAGTTTCTTATAGTTTTTTTTATCTTTACTGAAATAGTTTCTTCCAGTTTTTTATCGCCACTAAATCAGTTCCTCATGAAACGGTTTATCTTTGAGAATATTTTTTTTTAACTATTTCTTTCCCTTAAACCTTTTTTTTTTTTTTATTGAAACTTTAATTACCTGGATTTTTTTTTCTTTTTTTTTCAGTTAGTGGAATTATTGGTCTTCACTTCATTTGTTTTTTAATAGAGATGTAAAAGTGTCAAATATGATTCTAAAGAGTAAAATTTCAAATTTAATTTATATTTCAGAATTTGTGTATTTCGTTCTATTAGTCAATTACTTTAATTTAGATTTATATCTGAAATGCGTAAATTTCATGCCCATATATGCAATGTATTTTACTTCATTTTTTAATATACAATGTATAGATATATTTATATACATATAAAACGCATTTTTACATTTATCTTATTTATAGTATAGTATTAAGAATGGAGCATCCCTTTATGCGTAAGCAATATTGTCCTATACATTTACGTTCATAGAAATACAACGCAGGCAATTTTATGTTACCCGACACACGAAGTACATGACAAAAAGTCTTATGAAATCACAAATTCAAAGAATTTTGCATTTCGCTTCAG
>NC_090737.1:96018162-96025662 GCF_036898095.1 Palaemon carinicauda | reverse complement strand
GTATATGTATGTATGTATATGTATGTATATATATATATATATATATATATATATATATATATATATATATATATATATATATATATATATATATATATATGTATATCATGTACCTTCCCAAGGAGTAGATAATTTATTAGTGAATTACATAGGTGGAACTAGGTCTTTATGAATAAAATACACAATAACAGTTCATATTCTACTAGAAATTAGTAAAAAAAAAAAAAATACATCCATATTATAACTAAGATCAGCAATTGAAAAATAATCAGCGATTTATAGACCAAATTCCCAAAAGCAAGGAACTAAAAAAAAGGTGACTCGAGTGCCTCCAAAAATTTATAAATTCCACTAAATATGGATATTTCCAAATCCGCGTCATACCCTGAGTGTATAGGTGCCCTGGCCATGATAAAAAATTGACTGCGTTGGAAGGTCAGAAAGTTCATGGTCTTCTATTAGGAATATGACGTCACGGATAATGTGACCTCACATAGACCAGAGGAAGAGGAAGCGATATGCAGGTTAGCGCAAGCCACGTTCGACAAAGGTTCGTTATATTGCAATAAGGTCATGCTTAGGGAATGTTGAAGGTCATGTCAGTGCCCATATTATTCTTAGATATATTGGCGTTTGTGCTTTAGTGTTTCTGAAATTAAATTCGCCATTGAGTTTCATTTAGGAAAATTGAGCTTTTAAAATAATTGAAGTCAATCATATATATATATATATATATATATATATATATATATATATATACATATATATATATATATATATATATATATATATATATATATATATATGTATATATTCATATATATGTATATATATATATATATATATATATATATATATGTATATATACACATGTATACATATATATGTATATATATATGTATATATATACATATACATATATATATATATATATATATATATATGTGTGTGTGTGTGTGTGTGAACCTAATGTATATAACTCTCTCTCTCTCTCTCTCTCTCTCTCTCTCTCTCTCTCTCTCTCTCTCTCTCTCTCTCTCTGGAAACCTTAAGAACTCTGTTAAAGTGAACATCCATAGTTTCCTCCCATTTAGAAGAAAAATAACACGACAAGAGACCGAACGAAAACAAAAGAACTATTTGAATTGTTTTCCTGAGCAACAAACATGCAGGAAAACAACATCCCTCAAGACCTATTAACCCGACCGCAAGTGCCTGCCTGTGTCATTGGAAGGCAAAAACTTGGAAAGCGTTCTCTAGTGATTGGGGAGACAGGAGCACGTACGTGCCGGAGGATATATATATTCAGTGTATGTGTATTTATATAGATAGATAGATATAGATAATGTATACCTTCATATCCCTATGTATATTTTCGTCTGATTGCACACAGAAAACTAATCTAGTATATATATATATATATATATATATATATATATATATATATATATATACTAGATTGGTTTGCTGTGAGCGATCAGACGAAAATATCCCTCTATTACCAATCTGCACTGGCCAGCGTGGTGATAAAAATTGACCAAACCCCGTACATGAATAAGGACATGTCTGAGGCATTTGTCCTGCAGTGAACTAGACACAGCTGCATTTGTTGTACTCTTGTATATATATATATATATATATATATATATATATATATATATATATATATATATATATATATATATATATATTTTATATATATGTATGTATATATATAAATATACATATATATATATATATATATATATATATATATATATATATATATATATATATATATCATATCCATTCCAGAAAAACAAATATGAAGGAGCAATGGCATCAAAATAGTACCGCTAAGAAACGGACCACATTTTTCAGAGAAAACGTGAAAACTAGATTACGCTAAGAATAAGATGCGGAGAGTCTGGGTCATTTATCTGTGCCTTGGATCTCCTGGTAGTAGGATGTAAGGATACAAAAGGGGATCCTTCACTCTGTCCAGGGACGGATTTATCTCTCTCGAACAATAGCTTATTCTCCTGGGTTATATTTCCCTTTCGTCCCATTCACATATTTTCCCTCAAAACCTCCCAGGTAATATGCACCCTGGAGTGGGAAAAGAATGGTTCTCATAAGAGCTCTCTCTCTCTCTCTCTCTCTCTCTCTCTCTCTCTCTCTCTCTCTCTCTCTCTCTCTCTCTCTCTCTTGCGTGGTCTGACGTTATCAAAATTCTTCATCTTATTGTGGCATAAATATATTGTGGCATCAGGATTAACGTGTGTGATTGTTCTTTGATATCGTGGTGTGTTTTAGTGACTCCCACCCTCCGCATAGCTTTTGTATTAGGTTTCTTTATTTAGAAAATCTAATACTAATAATTGCATGGTGATTTAGATTTTCACGAAGGTTGGTAGGACAACAAACAGGTTTGTACACACACAAAAAAAAATGCCATTTAAAACATTAGAATCCTATTTTGATATTTTTTCAAAGCCCCCTATTTTATCCCAGCTTACTGTATATTGTACACGTTTTTAATCAGTTTATTCATAAAATATTACCCAACTGCTTTTTCTTACCTTGCATGTATCAGGCTAACCCAGCTCCACCAAGCATTTGAAAATTAAAGGTTAAAAGAGAAGGTAAAAAATCAGTTTTGAGAGAGAGAGAGAGAGAGAGAGAGAGAGAGAGAGAGAGAGAGAGAGAGAGAGAGAGAGAGAGAGAGAGAGAGAGAGAGAGACTTTTATTCGCTACGATTCAGATCAGGTATTTCCTGAACATCTGTCTTCCCTTGTGAGACAAATCTAGCTTCCGGTTTAAACGCAACACGTAATCTAACAAGAAACTCTAACTCGCTGACACCTAATCTAATAGAAGAATGAATGAAGTTCCACATTACTTTTGATTTCTTGTACGCATTTATAAGTTACTTTTTTGTGTCTGTGTTTTTTTTTCTGCACTCCCATTTGTATATTAAATAGCTGAGAATATTTTAACCAATTTATATTAACCCCGCTTCAATTGTCTTTTGTTCTTTAGTCTTGGGCAGGGCTATAGACTCTGTACCATGGCCTTCCACTCACTTGCATTAGAGTTCTCTTGCTTGAGGCACACTATGCTATAGTATTTCTTTTCCTCTTGTTTTGTTAAAGTTTTTTATTGTTTATATAGGAAATATTTATTTAAATGTTGTTACTGTTCTTAAAATATTTTATTTTTCCTGGTTTCCTTTCCTCACTGGGCTATTTTCCCTGTTGGAGACCTTGGTCTTATAGCATCCTGCTTTTCCAGTTAAGGTGGTATCTTGGCAAGTAATAATAATAATAATAATAATAATAATAATAATAATAATAATAATAATAGCAGTGTAAGAAAATTACGAAGAGTGTTTGCTCGGTGAGAGCATTTGGCTTTCCAGCTTTTGCCGCTTTTATGAAGTGTTCACCGACTAGTGCGTCTACCAATGACCATTTACCTACATATTGATGCACCTGCTTTAATGTGTGCAGTAGTGCGAGTTTGTTTTTCTCACTATTTTCAAACTCCTTTTTGTGAGCACATTCAACTATAAGCAGTATCTATAACGAACTAATTGTTGTTTCTTGTCGATATGACGTTATAGCTATTTATGAATGCAGTTCTGTGACTTTGGCTCTTTTTTTTATTATTTCTTATACAACTCTATAGATGTCATCTTCGTTTCATCAGGATATTGTTAAGTCTTGTGAGGCTGTCCTTGGACATGAAACTGGTGTGAGGAAAAATACGTTCGAATGTACCATCTGCTTTTGTTTATTGTGGTGTTAAAGCATTTCCTTGTGATTCGCCGGAAGTGTTTTCACGCCCACTTGCTTTGTATATTTTACTTACATGTGATGTTTACATATTTAATTACCACTTCACTGCTTTGTTATATATGCACTAGCTTTTAATCCATCTGTGACCATGTATTTGGTTTGTTTATTTTTATGATGTTTTATACTTGCCTATTATATTTGTATTTGATATTGATATCCTTCCCTATCGATAACCTAGAGTAGTAAAGTTGAGTATTTTTCTTTAATAATAAATTCTATTTATAGCCTTTGATTAGTAATAATTTAAAACCAACTTCTTTCATATTTTCGTACTAATACTTTTTTAAATAACATACCGTTAAAGTAGGTGAAGAACCCTTTTCATAGTCTATGTACCCATTTTACACACGAAATATTAGATTATTGAATTTCTGCTTGTAATAATCAAAACAAATTACTCCTGTAAATTGATATGCAACAATGCAGTAAATTGACAAGTCACTTAGGTAAATAAATAATTGTTAGACCTAACCAGCATTTTACGAAGTAAACAAAAGGTTGTTCATTAAGATGTTTGTGATGGGCAGATTTTGTATATATATATATATATATATATATATATATATATATATATATATATATATATATATATATATATATATATATTTATAATTATTTATTTCGGGTGTTGATATTTTAGGTAAAAAGATTGCCATCGATTGTATCTAAGAGGATATTTAATGTAATTTCAAACGGTTAATCTAGGAGAGAGAGAGAGAGAGAGAGAGAGAGAGAGAGAGAGAGAGAGAGAGAGAGAGAGAGAGAGAGAGTGAAAATAGGCACTTGATTTAAAAAAAAAAAACATGTAAAATGTATGATTTATTATCATTCATAGAATGTTATGTATTTATTTCTTTGATTCTTTAAATTTAACCCTGGATTGCATCAAATTCTTTATCCTTGTACTCGAGTATAGACCTATATATATACATACATATATATATATATATATATATATATATATATATATATATATATATATATATATATATGTATGTATGTATATGTATGATTGTGTACCTGCATCTTTAAACATTTTTAATTGTGGGTCGTTGCTCTGGATTCTGTGAAATTCCTTCACACTGAATAACTAGTTTACAACAGGCTTGGCGTGTGTGTATGAATCCTAGGTCATATCAAGTCACGGTCCCGGAAAAGTTGTCCCGGTTATACTTGACATTGACATTGATCGGCCAATGCTGGCGAGTACGGCCAAAACCTGTCTTGTTCGAGGTACAAACCGCATCTCATTATGGTGTCTCGCTGCTTTTACTTTGTTGTTTCCAATTCTCTGATAGATTTGTATGTTTACTTCATCCTACTGTGTTTTCTTCGGTATTATTATTTTAGTTTTTGTTCTGTTTTCTTATGTAGGGTATTTTTTTAATAATTGTTTTTATCATATGCTTGACTTAGTTGTATTTTCTGGATTTGTTTCTTTGTTTTGTTTGAATTTTTCATTCCGTATATCTTAGTATTCATTGTTTTTTTTATGGTTATTGGATGCTCTGCTGATGTGTTTAATAGGCAAATCTGTTTGTATGTACGTTCGTGGATAACAGTGTCCCTTATGTAGTGAAGTGGTTGTTGTATTCATTGCTTGCTGTGACTAATACACCCGGACTCCAAAAGGAAGTATATAATGCGGTGATCTGCATAATTCATATATATATATATATATATATATATATATATATATATATATATATATATATATATATATATATATATATATATATATATATATATATATATATACACACACACTCATCTTGTATATAAGACAAACGACCACCAAAAAACAAACAAAACGCGTCACCGGTGACGTATCAGCTTATCGAATCCCGATGCCTAAACAATCGAAGGAATCTCGATTTTATGGCTCATGTAACTACCTATGAATTATGCCTTGGAGAATGAATCTGTAAACACTGTCAGTGAAGCTTGATTCTCGTTTTACATTTATGCGATTCATCAGTCTTTACGAGCAATTGTCTGTACATTGCATTCCTCATAAGTCACAGAACAAGAGTTAAGCCAATTTTATCTTTAGGCTGTAAGGTTATACTGGTAATTATACCTCGCAGCCTTGGACATAAACCACAAGTCAGGTAGGATGATGATTAGAAAATGAGTTTGTGTATTTGAATCATATGGGTAAATTTGACATAAATCAATGGCAAGGAAAATTGACAGAAATAAAAAAGGGATGGGATTCTACGTAATAAAAAGGAATCCACACTTATTCAAGTACGAATAAATGACTGAGTAAAATAGAGTAAAATTTTATTATATATTAAAACAATAAAGATGACTTCGCAAAACAAGTCAGGAGTAAAGTCACTAAACAGCGAGAATAGGCAAAATGGGACATAAAAACCCTTCAAGTAAGAGTGAGTTTACCCTGTACTAAAGAAGTCCTCATCACTAAGGTGATAAGGTGACAGCTAAAAGGATGGCCATTGACCTCGCCTCACAGGTTCCCGTGGAGATGAGTATTAAAATCGTCGTTGAGAAAGGGTAATTTTTCTTCATGTAAACGAGGAAGAATGGTCGATTGTCATTCTCGGTGTAGTGTTTCATCAAAAATATTAAAATGGAGAATAACCACAGGTGTCTGGGTATTGATGATTTTAGTGATGTCATAATATGTATGGCTTAAATATACAACTGTTTTTTTTTTTTTTTTATGAAGTTAACCAACAAAATTGTACTGACTTAGAGGATCGTTATTATTATTATTATTATTATTATTATTATTATTATTATTATTATTATTTTTATTATTATTATTATTATTATTATTATTATCGAGTTAATCCTAAAGTTTTCAGACATAAGATTTACGGGAAAGCCAATAAAAGGTTTGTGTGACAAAAATAGAAAATGAAAAACTAAATAAAGTAAAAGGGTAAATTTGAAATAAAATAAAACATGAAATGAAATAAAAAGATACGGGAAAAGAAAAGTAAAGCTATCCCAAATCAAAAGCCATCATTAACAAATCGAGTAAACAGACATAGCTATGAAAAAATAGAATAAAAGTAAAACACAAGTCATAAACAAAAGCTTTTTAAACAATAGCTATTATCCCACTCGGGACGAATTAAGCGACAAATTAGCCACAGGGACACAACAATGGCCGAGTTATCGTGATAGATAAGACCAGAGCGACAACAATTACCAGGGAAATGTGATAAGACACATAAACGTCTAGATTAATAAGCGACTTTATTCTTTTAATCGTTCCAGGAAAATTCCCTAACATTTTATTGTTATTATTATTATTATTATTATTATTGTTATTATTATTATTATTATTATTATTATTATTATTATTATTATTATTATTATTATTATTATTATTATTATTTTGGTAGGAGACCCTCCTTCAAACAGGTTGAGTTGAATACTATGGCTGCATCGGCAGAATTCAATTTATTATTATTATTATTATTATTATTATTATTATTATTATTATTATTATTATTATTATTGTCATTACTATTATTATAATAATAATAATTATTATTATTATTATTATTATTATTATTATTATTGTTGTTGTTTTAAAAATATCCTTATAACCGCTTAACATTTCAAGCAGGCTTCCGCTGTATGGGAACACATGTTAAAGGAAAAAAGTTTAAGATTTGAAATT
>NC_090737.1:95998162-96013162 GCF_036898095.1 Palaemon carinicauda | reverse complement strand
GGGATGTGACCTTTATTTCTCTTCTCAAATGAGGAGTGATGTTCTGAAAACCCGTTGTTTAATCTATAAGAAGAGTGGGAGGAAATAGATCCGTCAAAAGAAAATTGTTCTTTTTTATGGTTTCCTACAAGTGCTAAGAAGGAAAATTTTGATAAATAAATCCTTCCAAGCTGTAATTGAGAATCAACTAATGAATTTTTTCAGTTTGTTTTTTTCTTTTTTTTTTATAAATCATAATGTATTACATAGTTTAAAGCTACGATATACGTTTAGTTTATTTCTTGCATTTGTGGGCAAAGCCCAGCATCCTAACGCCTCTCTCTCTCTCTCTCTCTCTCTCTCTCTCTCTCTCTCTCTGTCAAAATTCATTTGGCCTAACATAACCTGGCTGACGACCAATCCTATAACATGTCGCAGTATCGCAACGCATCTTTCTGTGCATATATCTTGACCATGCATCAACTGAGTATAAGATAAGGCAAAGGAATGTGACAGTTGTCGTATGGCTAATGGCCAGAAAGGCCATAATACTTGCGGGTCACTGCTTGTTACATGCACAAGCAACGAAAACGAATGTGTGAGTGAAAGTCAAGCAGGTTTCAAATGCACAGAAAATTATTATTATATTTGTTGCGATTTTTTATCTTCGGTCGTTGCACCCTCTTTCAAGATGCAATGTTGAAGCATCTATTTATTTATCTAAGAGGTTGGACTGAATAGGTTTTGTTGCACTGACAGTAAAAAGAAACGGGTCTTTTGAGATGAGAATACTTTTGCCAGGATGAGAGATTTTTTTTTTTTTTTTTTTTTGGGGGGGGGGTTTAGGGGACGGGTTACTTAATGGCGTCAGCCCTTTAATGTTTCTCTTTTCGTATTTGTATAACCATGCCCTCCCGCATACACATATGTTTTGGCAGATTACAGTGTTTTATTCATTATCAATGTGTAAATGTTTAAATAATAATAATGATAATTTAGGAGACAAAACACATTCCGATATACATATCTTTGAAGTATGCTTAAAAAAATTACATAACGTAATCGTCTTTTGTAATCTGCTTATAATGTTACTAAAAATAACAACGTTAACAAGGACAGAATGATGAGAACGACGTCTTGAAAACTAGAAACACACAGAGCAATGAATAGAACTCCCAACAACAGCTGCCATAAAACAGCAAACAAACACAATGGGTAATACGAGGTGGACAAACTAACCCCATAATAAATGACAACAGTTAGGAAAATATACACACTGTGAACAAAGAACGAAGCAAAGAAACGTACAGTAGAATGCAAATAAGATCTACAATAAACAAAGCAAACTTCAACAAGTATACAATGAAAACTGAGCAAATGAATGATTATAAAAATAAAGGAATGACAGCATTGGGACGCTTACAACAATGAATGTCTTTTAGAACAATATTGTCTTTTTTATAAAAACCTAGATAACTAATAGAAAAGAAATTTCCATGTCAATATTCAAACAATTAAACTATTAAAGAACATCCACCTAGCAACTTCGTCTATCACAATGATACTGACAGTAATCCCTACAACGGAATCTAAACAAAACTAGCACTTACAGGATCTAAACATCCACAAAAAACTACATCTAAACAAGTTCTTACTCAGAAACTTGCCGAATGAAGAAGACTTAAACCAGACCGACACAACTGAGCGTCAAAACCAGAAAGGATTTGCGATAAAAAAGGGGAAGACTTTGGAAGTCTTATCCTCTTTGGTATCCTTCCAGGACCACCACCGGCTTCTCCCAACCGGTTTAATCTCCCTTTCTTCGTAAACGACACTAAAATGAATCTTCAAGATCGCGTTTGGTCTCTGTGAGCTGAGCAGGGTGAATCTGACGGAAGCCACACCAGGTGCCGGAGTGGAGACAAGTGAATAAACCCGAGAGAGCCGATGTAACGGTATGCTAATGATATCCTACAACTAACATGTGTACCTGCCTTGTTGGGCAAGACGTTTGCGTCACCTTTTGAGTTAGTATCTTGGTGGAAGTTGGTAGTTTACACTTCATTATACTTACGAGTAAACAAAGTATAAATCCCATTTTAGTCATTTCTCTCTGCGGAAATCTTTCATTGGCACTCTTTCAAATAGACTTAATCAAGTTATTCAAGTAATGCGGTTTTTATTTCATTATCTTAATGGATAAACTGCACGTTTTGTCTTCACTCCCTGTTTTGTTGGGCATATTTGTAGACAAAATAATTAGTTAAATATATGATAAATTTGTTTGTCTTTTAATTAACAAATGTAACCCGTGGAAGTTTTACCTTAAACGATATTTATTCAGATAATCAACTCAATTTGGTCTTATGAATGTACAATGAATCCATTAGAGAGTGAGAGAGAGAGAGAGAGAGAGAGAAAAAAAAAAGATATCTGTATTTGTAAGCGGAATGCAGTATATATAAATAATTAATGTTTATGCTAATGTCACATATTGTACCATGGTCGCTAAAAGATGTCCATCTGTAATTGCATTGGTTATAAAATGTCTTTGATCGATATTTTATTTAGCCGGAAAATGACCTATCTGAATCATTATAAGAAAAAATCGTTTTATTAATTGCGAGTGATTTTTTAAGGCCCTTGTATTTGTATCCAAGAACCTCTGATCAGCTATAGTAAACCTGAAATTAATATAAACTTTTAACTCTCGACGCAATAAAGAAAATATCTAAAACCATCTTCAATAAATCAAAGGTTCTAACAGATATTTTGTTATTCCTTTCACTTCAGTCATGTGTTTATTAAGAAATATTATACCACAATATTTAATGAGCACAAAATTTACGTAGGCACTTTGTCTTATAGCCGTCTGCTAATTAGTATCACTTGGTTGTCTACTCTATAACGATGATGCTTTATAAATAGTTCCTATACTCAGAACGTCTATATATATATATATATATATACATATATACATATATATATATATATATATACATATATACATATATATATATATATATATACATATATACATATATATATATATATATATGTGTGTGTGTGTGTGTGTGTGTGTGAGTATAATGTTGTGTGTTTTTGAATGGCATGATATGTACTATAACAAATATATTTTGGACACTTAATTTGCAATATTTAAGGTACGTTGATATAACTAAAGATTTGGTTTTCCACAGCGAGTATTTTAATCACTTTTAAGAAAATTTAAGACTGCTGTATACAGCAAAGTGCATTGGCCATAAATCAAGATGCACAATTAATTTTACTCAGAGTGAATTAAGGCTGTCCATATTGTGATTAGAGTCAAGAAAGTAAGCCACGAAGAAACCAGTTACCCTTTTCCAGCAGTTTACTGACATGGGAAATACAGATTTGTTACAATTGTGTAGTTAATCGAGATGCTAATTTTCGTTCGACAAAGATTTATCATCGGGTAAGAATTTGGTTGTTGCTTGCACTAGCCATTTTTTATCAAAGCTTACGTTTTAAAGAATACCATGAAATTATAAAATATATTTTTCAATTAAAGAAAAATAAAAGATTGAGAAGAATCTTTAACGATAATTAGTAATAATAGTAATCATTAATTCTAGGAAATTGGTAAAAGATGAGCTATGGAGTAGTAAAAGTAATTTCATTTTCAGTGATTTAAACGCGGGTAAAAAACCAATCTTTCTCTTTCAATGGCAAACCGTCCTTTAGAGTAAAATGCGGAAATATGAAGCCCCTTTTCCTTTCTACGGCAAATTGCTCGGCCAAAGAATGGCCCACTTTACCTTTTTAAGGAAAACCTCACCTCAGATGCTGAAATGTCAAATTGTTTGCTGTTTTTCAGCTACAATTTTCATCTATTCCGGCTATTTTATGGACACGTGCTAGCACGAGGCTTGTGTAGTCTATGACAACATCAATTTATACATTAATGTATTGTAATCTAGAGATGGAAAAAACCGCTCGAGAATGACATTACAGAATCGAAAGTCAAACCCAATTAATCTGATTAACACGCAGAACAATAGCTGCCTATTCCTATCATTAGAAGTGAAAGATCTAGAGCTCGCAACATAATTCCACCGGAAATATTTACATGAAAACCCGATTGCTCAATTTTCCGGACAATGGGAGCTTCCTTTGGTTTAGTTAGGAGAGCCGGGGGTGGTGGGGAATGGGTAATTTGCTGCCCAGTAACCTTAGCAGCGATGAGTTCGTTAGGTGGCGACTGGATGAATGGGAGCGCTGGCTAGTGAGAGTAAAGTAAGGCGTCCTTGTCCTTCGTAATAGCGGGGTGGGGACTCGCTTGTTGTACCGCTGACCGGATCATATGAGAGCGAGAGTGCTATGTAGAGCATTTTCTACGACACGCAGATGCTGGTTTGTTTGTGTTATATTTTGCCGCATATGTTTGTGTAATATATTCAACATATTAATGTTGTTCATTAAGACTCGAGTTGGAGTAGTGTGTGAAAACTATATTATTATTTTTTTTTCTTTTAAGAAATGTGGTATTAGAACCATAATGCTTGTAAGAAGATTCAAAAGGATTTACTATTAACCTAGATGATACTTCATTGATGATCTCAAAGAAAGGTGTAATATTAAAGTAGCATTTTAAATTGTATAAGGACAATAAAATAACAACATATTGTTATTTTGAACATTTTTTTTCATCGCTTTTTGTTCTTCTAACATGAGCAAGATATGTTACTTTGAATTCACTGACATCCCTCAGGGCTTTTATGTCTGTCAGAAATAATAGTCAAGTAACTAAATAATTCTTTTCCAATTGCATAGTATTTCCAAATAGCTTAACTTCTTTTCATGTATTCAAATACACAATTAGCACTCAAGGATACACCTAGCATGGGATTCATAAGGTAAATTGAATGAAAAAGGTCAGCTGGTTGGGATTTCCAGTGAAATAGCTACGCTTCTGTTTAACCTCCTTTTGTACCTCGTATTGTATATTACATGCTATTGTAAAGACCTTGGACGGGGAAGGACTAGATGACCGCGTACTTATCTTTTGTAACTTCTTGAATTCATTCATGAAGGTGAAAGATCAAGTTTGGAATCTTTTGAGTCATTCTTTGATATAATTCTTCAATCGCTTAATTCTCGATATTGTATTTTCATACGAATCCAAACGCATGTTCTCTTGATTAAAGAAAAGTGGCTTTATTTTTTTTTAATTCATATTTCGTATTGAAATTGAGCTGTGATTTTATTTATAAGATATGAATCAAAACTAAAATTTTCAGATCATTTGAAAAGCTGACATAAACTTGAAAAAGACTTGACGCTGATCCCCAAGGAAGGACATAATAGCTATTTGGGCGTTAAAAATAATTGAAGCACCAATGGTGACAAGAACACATAAAAGTAATTAACAAGAAAAAGTTTTCTTACTCTTACAGATAATGAAATTAATTTATTGTTGCTAAGTCAATTAACTGCCCCATCAGATAACAGGTGACATTTCCTGTGTAGAAAGACCGCTACATGTTTTTGATGAGAGAAATGTTTTCATCGTCTGACTGATCTAGCTGAATGTCACTATATTTATTATGGTTTTCTCTTTATTTATTTATTTTTTTTTTTGCAATTAACCTAAGCGGGAAAAGGAATAAGGAAATTTAATCGAATTGTATTCTATTAAAAGGAAAAATTGTGAATCTCTGTATAGAAGAATGCTCACTCTTTTGATAATCTCTGTTCATACATTAGTATTCAGGGTGGCACTTCAATGTCCACTTATTGAATAAATAATAAGCATACTGTGCCATGGTATACATTAGATTACTTTTGTATTTTCTGTTTAGGTACACAATTGCACACGCTTTAATAGTTCATGAATTTTAAAGAAATTTTCTGAGAAAAAAATATGCCTGCAATTTATTTATTAGGTTAGTTTAGAATTTATGTAAATTCAAAGCAGTCGTATCTCATTGTGCTAAACTAAAAGAGTCGGAAGCTTGAAGAAGTCGTAATATCTTTTGTTATACTACTTCATATTTTAGTCAAGATTATAATTTCACGTGAAAAAAAAAAGACTTGCATTTGCAATAAAATTTAGGGAAATGAGACGGTGTGTTATTCCTTAAGGGTCATAATATTTTGTGAGATTGCTTAACTCAATCAGCTTGTGCACATGTTTGTTTACACACACGCACACATTATATATATATATATATATATATATATATATTTATATATATATATATATATATATACATACATACATATACATATATATACGCACACACACATATATATGTATATATATACATATATGTACATACATATGAATAGATATATATAATATATATATATATAGTGTGTGTATGTAGGTATCCCTGTTAATCTGAATCACACCCACACCCTCATACTGGTTGTTAACTTTATAAGTGGTATTTTGCGTTAAAATTAACCGTCTTATCTACAAAGCATTGAACTCTGAAGAGGTTTACATAGAAAGACTAGTCCGGAAACGTAGAACCCTTGCGAGAAGCTGAGATTTGGCTGTTATGCCATAAAAAAAGATACAGGATAGAAAAATGTACGGCAGTTAAACCTGCCCAAAAGCCAGTTATTACAGGTCAAAGAGCAGTGCTAGGCCTAAGGCTAAAAGATAGGCCCATCAGTCCGTAGATTAGGGCAATGGGAAAAAAATAATCTGTCCTCCAACCACAGACTTGTCCTCCTAAGAAAATAGTCCTAGCTTGACAATGGCTGGTAGATGGAGAAGTCTCAGCTTCGATAATTTACCATCTACTTTCTGTGGTTGGTTAGGCCTTTTTTGAAGGCCTCTTTTGACGAAGAAACCCCTAAAGTAACGGGAATGTAATGGATGGCACAGCCCGGTTAAGAAGGGAATTAGGTATAGGTGAGTGTCGGTGCATAGAGGGGAAGGCCCCAAAAACATAAGAGCCTCCAAAAAAATAAGCCTATTTTCTTTCGCCCATAGGCCTCATATAACTAGTCTCATTATTCACGCCGCTGCATTCAGGACAGGGATATATATTAGGGTGTTCGGGTGGACTCACAACGAAAATTTCAAAATTGGAACGGTCAGTTTCCGTCAGTTCTCCTGACCATAAGGTTTCGTGGGAATGCGCTAATGTGAATTTAAGGGACAGAAGAGGCATTCGTTACCCACATAACTTTATTACCCTCGATTAAATGTAAATTTCTTTTAAAAGAAATCGAGATGCGAAGTTAAATGAAGAACGTTTGAGTACCATTAATCAGATGGCTGATACTTCATGAAATAAAATTAATAAGTGGTATAATGAAGAGTCAATTAACTGGACACTAGAGCTTGGGTCCAACTGACATAAGACCAGTTTTAAGATAGTTCTTGGCAGTTGTTGGGAAAAAAAAAGGCAGTCTTCAAAGGAAGTTGAAAGCACATATCTCGGCCTTCGTGCAAGCACTGCAAGAATTTTTTTTTTTTTTTTTACAATGTAATCGGAGAAGGGTTTAGGTAAGGGGGGGAGAAGAGACGGACTATATAGAGTATTAAAGAAAGTGTTTAAAGGCCAAATGCTTTGAATCACAGAGCAGGGAAGTGCAAAGGAGTATAGGGAGGATTAAAGGAAGAGGATGTAGGTTGGGAGGAGGATTCTTTTGGCATATATCCCGTCCACATATCCAAGACCCAAGTCAACAAGGGTAAAGTAATACAGGAAACAACCACTTAACACAAAGCCACTCGACCTTCAGCAGTTATGCATTTCTCAGGGTAATGTTGCTACCGAGACTATTAGGAACTACCTGTCGTATGGAATGCTGTTTCTTTTCCAAGAATTCTGGCGGTTTTTTTTTTTTATCATTATTTTGAATTTTTTGGCAAGTTTTGAATGAACATATATAGAAAGGGGGATGCGGCTAAGTTTGCAGTTTTCGTATAATTTCCATTGGAAAAGTTGATGTAAATAATTGTAAAATTAGATATATTACAATTTTCCTTTTATTTTAAGCAAACTTATCGTAAACGGACCCAAAAGACAGCAGATGGGCGAATTGTTGAAGCGTGGAATGACAGGCATTTTTTCTTCTCTTTATTGTGTTAGACGCAAAGACGTAATTTTTCGTCGGTAAGTCGTCTTTCTTCTTCTTTAAAGTGTAACTGATGTTCCAGCCAATCAATGTGTTATCCTTAAAATTTTGTTCTAAAAGGGACCATAAATAGGAGAGAAGTTTTTTTTTTTGAAAATCGTTGAGTAATAAAAATGCAAGTAGCTAATTTTCTCATATATATATATATATATATATATGTGTGTGTGTGTGTGTATATATATGTGTGTATATATATATATATATATATGCATATATATATGCATATATATGTATGTATGTATATATATATATGTATATATATGTATGTATATATATATATATATATGTATGTATATATATATATGTATATATATATGTATGTATGTATATATATATATATATATATATATAATGCATTTTCCCTTTATCTACGCGATTTTCGACTCAAATAAGAAATCTTATGGAAAATTATGAATGGACCTTGAGAATATGCTTTTCATCTGTCTTTCACTATGACTCCAGGGCTTCTCTTACAGAAAAGGAGCCTGGAACACCTTATAGCATCCTGTCAGGAGAGGGAATAGAGAGGATGTCTTTTAAATTGAAAAAGAATACATCAGTCGTTTTTTTTTTTATCTCTCATTTTTATTCTTAGACATCTTGAAACCTTTTTTTTATGTGTGTGCGTTCGGGGAGGTGCTTTTTTTAACCTGTTTAAAGTGTGAATACCTACGGAAAAAGTTGTGAATACGCTTCAGTTAATGATCCAGAAAAGACTAGTCTTGCACCTAATTATACCTTTTAATAGGCTGTTGATAGCTGGCGAAACTAGTTTTGGGAAAGTGGTGCTCTCTCTCTCTCTCTCTCTCTCTCTCTCTCTCTCTCTCTCAGCGTTTCATGCTGCTACCCTCGCTTGCATTGGCCTTGATGCCCACCCGAATACCTGGATACCAGTGCTAATTATGACATCATCGCCTCGTAAGCAGTACAGTGTTCTATTATGATGTCCCCTACCATGACATAGACCAAAATTCTGAAGGTCGCTGATAAAACAGATAACCCCCCCCCCCCCCTTCTCTCACTCTCTCTCTCTCTCTCTCTCTCTCTCTCTCTCTCTCTCCCGCATCGGATGATAGAAGATACTTGAAAGTTCAGGTAACTATTCGATGGGATGGTAAAGGTAACATCTGAATCATGTAACACTTTCTTTGATCTCCCCACCTACGCATCGTCTTAAGTCTTTGTCTTCTAGAGGGAGGCGTCTCTCTCTCTCTCTCTCTCTCTCTCTCTCTCTCTCTCTCTCAAGACCTATTGTAACCTACACAAACCTCCAAAGGTTTGTTGCATATTCTGGCACTTCGATTCTTGGAATGGAGTTGCTAAATACATGTCCATTCACCTTACAGAGGGCCACTGGAGCTTATGCTTTGAAAAACATTAATGTTTATATCCTTAGTAACGCAGATAGCTAAGAGAAGTGAACAAACAGAGGCGCAATGACCACATTCCCTCCAAAACTGGTTGCTCTAAGCTAGACCTGGCCTAGGTTGAACATCCGGCTCGTAGCGCGTGAGAACAGGTTCTATGGGTCACTCGTGAACATTTTATCTTCAAATATTGATTATTAATTAAACCCACATTTTAACGAAAGTTCATCATTTTCTATGATAAGCTTAATTAGAAGCTTACTTTGTGTTCAGGCTGCAAATTTAAAATTTGTCGCCACACAAAAATGCTTTTAAAGCAAAGCTTCTAAACTGATAACTTTAATATGATTTATTGTTATGATATTTTTGTGCCATCTTTTGGTTTGCTAGAATGCGGATAATTAAAGTGGAATTTCTGATTTGTCTTAAATATCTAATGATATAAATATTCCATAATTGAAACAGATATAATTAGAAAGATTTTATTTTTCTTTATAGAAATAGTCATTATAAAGGTAATGTTACCAACATTAGACTATCCTTTTTTTATATCGTATATCATTTGCAGCTCATTAAGTATAATGAGATCCTTTTTTTTTTTTTAAATGCTGAACTGATATAAATTGAAGGTTTTGATTGCTACATTTTACATATACTGTAACATCAATCGAGTACAAATTTGACCCTGAGCGTAGTTTCGACCAAAATCGGTTGATGAGTAATTACTGTCAAAGTTAACATGACGAGTATGAGAACGTAAGACCCATCTTCCCTGTTTGTGCATAACTGCCCTTTGCTCTTCGGATTAAGCGCTATTATGCTTGCCTTAAGTAGACATGCAACCATAGTATCCGTCAATCGCCAACTCTTTTTTTTTCACATAAAAAACGCTGCTCAATCGGCACGAACTTATAAAATAACGGCGAAGTTCGGCTGTTATTCTTCTCGCCGTCCAATGTATCTGTCTATTTATAGCTATCGCGTCATGACGGAAAGGCCACGAGGAACCCTGAGCCTGTTTAAGAAGGTTTTCGCGCTAACACATAACCGCTGGCATGGCCATTGTTGAATGTCCTTCGTGTCTACAGCTAACGTCTTCTGTTGGTGTCCGTAGACAATTATTTGATTGCTTATATCCGTTTATCTATTGACATCCTTTACATTTATTCAGTTATTGATTATCACTATATGCTTTTCTTTCATATTCCCCAATTGATGGGAGCTTCTTAAGCAGGTTCGTTGTCTTTCATCTTGCTCAGTAATAATGTATGTAAATTTGAAAATGATAATGACACACGAACTATGAAAATTAATCGATATTCCAAGTCGGTTTGTGAACTAAGCCACCAAATTACATCACTAATTTTCTATGATCACGCATATATTAGCAAAATATACCCAACAGTAGCAATTACTCATTAGTTACTCTAATAAAAAAATAAGATTTTAAAATTCAAATTCAATAAAAATCTATGATGTTAATAATGGTGTGAGGTTACTCTGGCTTTATGCCAGTACCAGGCTTTTGCTCGTGCGAGCACTTAGTAATAAAGAGCCAAGCCAGAATGTAGGGAGAGAGAGAGAGGGAGGGGGGGACGCGTAGACGCAATGAGATCCTTACGAAATAAAAAAAGTTCTCAAGGCCACTTCTTCCTCTCATTTTTGTTTCTTTTCTAATCATTTCCTATTCTCTTCTGTCGGTTAGATGACAATTATCTCCCTTATCTTTCCATTTCTTCCATATTTTTCCTTTTCAATTATCCTCTTCTTAATATGGATGAATTTATGAGTTTTCGATTTCCTTTTATTAATATTTATATTTTTATTGATTGTAGTAGTAGTAGTAGTAGTAGTAGTAGTAGTAGTAGTAGTAGTAGTAGTAGTAGTAGTTAATGAAATAATTATGTATACAACAGATATATCATATATAATGTAACTTTTTTTTACTATCGTATTTAAACGGCTATCACAACTTTTTTAATGCGACTATTCTAATTATATTCAAATTTCCTCAGTACAATTGTATGAATACTTTAATTATAAGATAAAGAAGAGAACTATTACCTGGCCCCTGTCTTTGCTTTGAGGTTTATCATTCTTATTGTTCAAAGATTTTGTTTTAAAGTCATAGAAGGTTTATCCTTTTCGTTTTTGGTAGATATATAATGGAATGTAAACTAATGTCGTTATCATTTGTCTTAGACTGCGGATGAAGATTAAGGGAAAATTATGCTATTCATAACCCATTAAATATTCATAACCCATTAAATAGCTACCCAGTATTAAGTATATATATATATATATATATATAGAGAGAGAGAGAGAGAGAGAGAGAGAGAGAGAGAGAGAGAGAGAGAGAGAGAGAGAGAGAGAGAGAGAGAGAGAGAGAGAGAAAAAGAGAGAGAGAATCGCGGTTATCAATTCATCATCTTTGCTGGAGTAGAAGAATTTTTTCGTGCTTCATTTTTTTTCAGGAGTTGAAAACCACCGAAGAAGATTCTCTCTTCCAGCAGACCTCGACCTTGATCTTGGACGCTGGTGACTCTCCCTTCGGAAGGGTCTCTGGTCGCTCCTCTCCCCTACCCCTCCCCATCGCTTACCCTTCAACCCCACCCTTCCCTGTTTCCTTCCACCTGCCCTCCTCCATCTGCTTCCCTTCCCTGATTCTTCATGGGTGTCTTGCCTAAGCTTTTATATTTCTTGTTATTTATTCGACACAGGATAAAGAGTTGTTTCACTAGGAAGAGTCTATCTAAGGAATTATCTAAAAATTATGTAGTTATATATCTTGTAATGAAAGAGTCATTTATTTAAAGCTTGCTTGATTCATTGAAAGAACAATTACATACGTGACACTCGGATTGTTCACTTCTAAAATTAATGGGAATCGCAAGGTAGTCGATTAGAAGAATATTTTAAGAGGCGTTATTGAAGTTGATTTAAAACAAGTGTCTGTCAAAATAACGGAGGCTAAAATATCAAGATGCGAATATTAGTTTTGGACTATTGTTCAGTTTTACTAACTTCATATTATCGTATAGTGCAGAGTGTACGACGAGAGATGGCTGAGTTCTATAGTAAACACACATAAGTAAAAAAAGAAAAAAAGATTAAATCAGCTGCGATTTTATCTTACATTCGAGTAGTAATATACATCATATAGATTACAGAGAAAATTCAGTATTCCTGATTCCTTACACACCCGACATTGGCAAAATTGTACAGTTCCCTGTAATATTTGATTGGAAACTTCATGGTTTAACAAGAGTCCTGGCTAGTGTCCGTTTCCAGATCTTTGCAGGACTTGGGCAGCAAATGCGTATATCATTCTTCAATTCCACATCTAGCAAACAGGATGCATACCACAAAACTATTAGCCGGGTTCGGATGATCTCCATTGCATTTGTCACGATACAAGCTTAATGTTTGATTTTAAGAAATTCTTCTTTGCTGTTTATCTTTAAATGTCTCATTCCTTCATATATCTAAATTACTCGCCTAATATTAAATGTTTCTTATCTTGTGGTTATGTCTATACTTATCTCATAAATTACAAATACAATTATGGTGGTTTTAGTTTACGTCCGTGGCGGAAGTGGTTACCGATGAAGCCGTGGCAGAAGTAAGAAGCCGTGATGAATTCCTCTTTTTAACCTCTCCGGGAATATCCCGGATGTAGTTGGTTAGGTTAAATGTTTGTTAAAAAAAAATAAATCGAATGAGTAATTCACTAAGTCGTTGATTTTTTAAGCACTGTGAAAGATTAATATTTGAATCGTTATCTTTAAGACTAAACTATTCGTTATCAATGGAAAATTATTTGGAATGTGTAAATAGAACATATTAGTCATTAAGACTTTAAACATAGAGTAAATTTCTGGGAATAGATAGATATGTTTTAGAAAAGGAATAAGAAGACTAAGAAGGGAAAGAAGAACCAGAAGAAGAACTATTAAGAGTTTTGTGAACGCAACACTGGACGCGGCACAGCTCACCAGGAAAGAGGAGCGCGAATGCTAGCCAACAAGTGAACGAACAAACTCAGCCAGCAGATGCGTGGCCTTAACCTCTAGAAAAGTCTCCATGACCAAGAAATCTTCTTCTTTTGTAATTGACTCGTAATTTCTTTCCTCGCACGTTCTTCTCTCATTCGCCTTCCATTTCTTAATGGCTGTGCCTTCCTGTATATTGAGAGCATCACTTTTATACATTAGTTTTAATTAACGATTCTTTTTAGTTTTCCATAGTTCCATTGTTGTTTTTAAGACTAATCCGTATTTTCTTTAGTGATCTAAAAACTCACAAAATTATTTTGGTTATCTAAAAACTATTCTAATAAAAACTATTATCTTAATAGTATTATGTACATATAACTGCATTGAGATTCCTTAAGAAATATCGCTAGAAAACAAAAATCTAAACATTTTTTGTGTATCACGGTCTGTACCTTATCACTTTGGACACTTACCTCCCAAGAAACTACGTGATTTCCTGCCGCTGGAAAAGTAACAAATTCTATATGTTCAGTGAATGCTGATCTATTATTATTAGTGAACTATCACTCAACTATTATTTGTGTAGAGATGAAAATAAATGACCACGTTCTTTATGAGCGAAATAACAAGAAAAAGAGGAATTGAAGATTAC
The DNA here is from genome assembly GCF_036898095.1 of Palaemon carinicauda. Taxonomy (NCBI): domain Eukaryota; kingdom Metazoa; phylum Arthropoda; class Malacostraca; order Decapoda; family Palaemonidae; genus Palaemon; species Palaemon carinicauda. The sequence goes on along the minus strand of NC_090737.1, from coordinate 95,999,027 downwards.
ATAAAACTTTAGAATACAATGTAACCTTCAAGGCTTAAAGGGAAATGGTTACAGCGAACGGTCAACCAGATCGGTTTTTATACAGTTAAGCCTAATTCTTTTTATTAGACTCGATAAGATCAGACACTTTTCCCCACGGGGATCAAGTTCGTAGGCTTATTTCCATTAGCTCTTCATCCCTAATCATAACAAAACGTATCTAAGGTAATTGCAGTGTTTGTTAGCACTTTAATCATATATAAATATATATATATATATATATATATATATATATATATATATATATATATACACACACACACTCTCTCTCTCTCTCTAACTAAATGACTATAATAGAATAAATCGATTTCCATTCACGGATGGCAAACTTTGGGGGTAATTTCTCACCCTCCGTATTTTTTCTTTTGCTCCGTTTTTCTCGATTTATATTGTGGAAGGAAGAGGCGAGTAAAACCGCAGTATCCAGAGGTACCACGGAACCAAGGCTTCTGACAAATAGCGAGGTGAGCGCCGTCCTCCTTAAACTTCAATGTTCTTTCTTATTATGTTTTTTACCCGAATTCTTATATTTATTTTTCTTATTCTATCGTGTGCGGATGCATGCTTAGTTTCCACTTTTTTTAGTTTTATCGTTTTATCTTCTTACTACGGATATGAAATATAAAACATTGTGTTTGTTTCTATCAGGCGATATTTTTTCCCGTTGGTTTTTCTTCTAAACTAGATGCTTTTGAACTTAAGCCATGTTTGTGTTTTTAATTTTAATAATACGATGTAGCCTGTCTTTAAACTTTCAATTAGTTCTCTTTCACGTAAGAATTTAATTGGTGCAAGTTATGTCTAATTGCTTTGCTTAATGGTACAT
>NC_090737.1:95983162-95990662 GCF_036898095.1 Palaemon carinicauda | reverse complement strand
TTCCCTCCCGCATAAATCTCTGCCTGGCGCCGCTTCACGAACCTTTTTCACCTTTGCTTAACCGTCTACGCTACCCCACCCCTGGCCCCACCCCGCCCCGCCCCCTAAACTCACCGCTATCAAAAATCCCACCCCGTCCATCCACATGGCCTCAGCAGTATAAGATATACTTGTATTGGCCCTAAAGCAACTTTCTTTTAATCATATAGTTGCTCAATTGATCGCCAGACGGTCCGAGATGTGGTTTTGTTGAGTGATTTCGTAAGATTGCAATTTACATTTCACATTTTTTTTCTTTTATAGGAAAGCATCGATAATCGTTTTGAAATTGCCGAGAATTACGCCTGCTGATTGAATACAGCGGTAATTCTATACCAGATTTAATTTCTTTGGGTCTCTCTTCATCTTTCAGGGAAAAGAATTTGCATATACTATAGCAGGCTTGGTAGTTATGTTTATGTTTCATGATAACCTAATTGCTACTTGCCTAAGGCCACTTCTTTTTCATCTTGTTTTTGAATTATGTCTTGAATTTTTTTATATATATATGTAAATGATAATTGCTAAAATTGATAAGATCCTCGACTTTGATTTATCTTACTTCAACTTAGTCGTATTCACATTAATTCAGGTACAATCAATTGTCTAACTTCAGTCACAATTCACGGGAGTCAATGACAGCTTGATGACTTGCTATTTATGTTGGGATCACATTTCGTGTGGCTAATACCGCATTACCTCTTATGCGAAATGGCGTAAATTCATAGTCATTAAAATACTCATATTTTGAATGTTTCTTATTCAGTAGTAGAACCTGCTCAAATTATGCATCCATCTCTCTCTCTCTCTCTCTCTCTCTCTCTCTCTCTCTCTCTCTCTCTCTCTCTCTCTCTCCACTCGAATATATACAGTATGGAGTATTATGCTTCGTTTTTATTGCTGTCTACTTTGGTACTTTCATCTGGCACACAATAAGTGGCAAAAAACGTAATGACAGAGAGAGAGAGAGAGAGAGAGAGAGAGAGAGAGAGAGAGAGAGAGAGAGAGAGAAAGAGAGAGATGCACAGGCTACATTCCGTTGCAATAATGTGCAGCAATCACAGCAAATTATCCTGCGAAATTTTTCCTTTTATCTCAAGTATTGGACTAAGAATACAAAAGAAGAGAAGCTAGATGGAAGTAAATGGTTTATTGTTATGTATTTTAAAGAACCTGATCTATATATTACCATTTTTTTAATGAGTCTGGGATAAGTGTTCCAGGTTATTGCTCTTTAAAAAAAGAATTATATAATAATTTATTTAATTTTTTTATTGCTAACACTTAAAGTTTTATTTTCCATGAAATTTTTAGACCATTTATTGTAAATTTTGCTTTCAAATTGTTTTTTTTTTTTCGACGACAATTACAATGGTAATTTAAACGTTTGTTTTTCTTACCAAATCATTCAACCAGTTAAATGTTTCGAAATATATTTAATAGGGCTTACTATGCATTTTATACATCACTTAATTGTGAACATTGCCACGACATTCAGCATCGTTTATGTAATAAAATATTGTTATAAACATAAAATCCTGTAATTATTTTATGACAGATTATGTTCATTATAAATCACAATCTCTTAGTATAAAATGTAATAATTACAATATTATGAAATACTATGTTTATGAAATCATGTACTCTAAAATTTATATAAGGCTAACTTGTATTTCAAGACTGTACTTTTTCCGCCATGAAAAAGATTATAAAAAAGAGTCAAGTACTCTGTACTAAAACGCATGAATAAATTTTAGTATAAATTACCATGTTTGTTTTTTATGTCCTATTGATCCTATTTTATATTCTTATGGAATGAACCCTGAAACATGAAAAGAAGCCTTTCACAGAATAAGGAAATGGAGCAAAGATGAAATTATTATTATTATTATTATTATTATTAGTTAGAAAATTCAAATCCTCAGGAGCGACTGACCTCGACCTACTTACAATTATAATTTGTTATGTTTTGTTATAGTTCAACTTCATACCTCATAGTTTGCACCACCCAATAATTTTAGCTAGATCTATATTAGGGGATTCAACAACCTCAGGTCTACACTCAGGAGATGAAACTGAGGCAAAGAGAGTAGTATCATTTGCATATGCAACTTATTTCTAGGCCTTTCTACATATCATATGTATATAGTATGAAATGTAAAAGGCACAGAAGACTACGCTGACCATACTCAAGGGATTCATATACGGCATTGGACATTGTAAGAAGGGCATCATATACGCCAAGGCTCATCCATAGTAAGGCCAAACTGTAAACCAGGGAACAGATTATTACCTTCAGCATACCTATTTGGCCGTTTTGCCAAAAGATGTTCAAGAACCTTGGGCAATATGGGAGTTACGGAAATTGGACTAAAGATACCACATACATTTACCTAGTTTAAAAGTTAAAAGGTCGCTCAGGAATGGCAGAGGCAAGGGACAGTGACATTGCCCTAGCAAGCAGGACAATGCCCTATAGACTGACCACATATGCTTAGGATCAGCGCCCAAACCTCCTCTCCACCCAACCTAGGACCAGGGAGGGCCAGGCAATGGCTGCTGATGTGGACTCAGCAGAAGGACCTATAGGCTCCCCCAAATCCCCCAACCTTAGCTCACAAGGATGGTAAGGTTGCAGACGCTAACGGCACTAACGATTTTAAGCAGGACTCGAATCACCGACTGGCAAACACCAGGCAGAGACGTTACCAATCAGGCCACACCAATTTTCCAACAAGTGCTAAAATAACTTTTTTTTTGCTAACTTGTGGAAAATAACAACAGCCTGGGAGTTAAGAAAAATCATGAGTCTTGAAGAATACCATTTGGGTCTACACCATAAGCATCAACGTCCATCAAGAGCGTTTTAATTTCACGTGACCGAAAAGCTAAATAAGTTAGTTTAGCCTTATGAAAACAGGAATGAGGATGATCGAATTTCCCATTACTGCTTATTATCAAACGCATCAACCAAAAGAGTTGCATTTTTCTTTGGACAGTGAGTGATAGAGTCTTCTTGTTTAAGTAAATGATGACCTCTTAGGATACACCAAAAATGCAGATTTAAGGGTAGCCCACCCCTACCGTTCCTGGGTTGTACCAGAAAGGTTTTCTTTTATGGTTAAATTATATTCCTATGCAATTTGAGCATAAAATCTTAGAGCGACAGCTCTTAGCTAAGTGTAGTTATTCCAAGTCAAATATGATCTGTTACCTTTTCAAAGATGACATGCATCATTCTCAAAATGAGCACGTCTATAATCATCACTCATCCAGGGTTTGTCTTATACTCGGTAGGTATTCTAGCGCATGCAAAGGGGTATGCTTATCAATCATGTTGACCTGGTTCTCCTTCAGTGTACAACAGACTTAACACTTATACAAATTTCAAAAGATCGCTCAAAATGGCATTCCAGTTTGCTTGAGATTTTATATATATCTTACATGTGTAGGACACATCATGGACAGGCTGCCGAGTCTTAATTACTTACAAAAATAAGACATGATCCGACATTTCAAGTGGAGAACCAACCTTACTTGTTATAGTACCAGAGGAGTCAATGTATACTAGGTACAAGCAGTTATTGGACCTGTGAGTAGCTTTACTTATGATTTTCTAACAGCCTGATTCAGAGGCAAGGTCCAAAGCTCATAAACCATAGCGATTGGTAAGAGAAACAGAATTTAACTCCTCCTTATGGTGACCTTTGAAATCACCAAGAACAAAGGTGACCTTAACAAAATATTATACTGCCTGGAGGTAACTGCAAGGGTTTGATTATTGGCATGCAATCCATGATTATTGTAACACGTTATACGAAACTGATGAAGTCTGGGACGTACTGGTCCCAGATTTTGCTAAATATCTCCCGACGGACTAAGAATTAAAACCTGTAAAAAAGCTTCATCATACTTAAAAACAAACTTAACAGTAATTCAGGATAGCCACTTCATCTGCAGGGAGGACAGTAACAATGGTTGATAAATAAACAGATAGGGAAAATGTAACCTCTTGATAAACCACCAGGCCTTCATGACCTTTCTATTAATCCTGCCCAACACACCATTTAAAAAAGAGCAAGAGGAGGTCAGAATAGAGCCTCAGTGTACACTCAAGTCAGAGAACTCTAACCCAAGACAGTGAAAGACCATGGTATAGAGGCTATGGCACTAACCCAAGACTAGAGAACAATGGTATGGTTTTGAAGTCTTTTTTTTTTTAGAAGATCTCTTCTACCCTTACGAGCCATTGAATAATTGCAGTGTAATAGTTGATCCCCTGAGTGAAGATGATTTGTTTGGTTAGCTCAGTGTTGTCAGGTGTGTGAGGAAAGAAGAGAATGTTCAAAGAATAGGGCAGACTATTCGGTATATCTGTGGGCAAATGAAAAATCAGGGAGGTAGCCATTGTAGTATTACTATCTGGCCAGTCAAAGGACCCAATAACTCTTTAGTAGTAGTATCTCAACACACTTGTGGTGCCGTGACCAACCTACTACCTATGTACCTGACAGTGAGTTAACTGCGAAAGATGGCTGCAGATGATGGAGAAGGGAATGACAATTTGATAACAAGTTTACATTTAAGACTGGTATAGGAAACAGGGTCTCCAGCTCCCTTTGGAATCATCTCATATTGTATATAAGGCAAAGTCATGATGATGATGAGGCTGGCAATTGCAGATGAATGCTCATTTTTTATCGATCATCTCCTCAAAAGAGAGCAGTTGGGTGGTCTGAAAAAGCTGACTAACACCCATATGCCTGATTTGATACTAGGATTACTAAAGGCACAATGGTGTTTAGATGAAATGGTACAAAATCATCCATCGTCTTATAACGGGATCAATCACTGGTATTTTGTTGGAGTGGTGCAATTGATAGACTAAAACACACACACACACACACACACACACACACACACACACACACACACACGTGTGTAATCAAAGAAATTAAATTGTTCTGCAATGTATCCTACAGTAGTGGAGCTAAAACTTAAAGACTCTTGGGCACGGGTTCAGGAACTGACTCCGTCCCAGATTTAGTAACATTGGTATTTGACAACTACACGGCTTATAGTCAAATTCAAAAGTCGGCTGACATACTCTTAAGTCGATGGTCTTAACATACTTTCAACATTTATGGTTACTGAGTGCCGGAAGACTTGAATTTGATTGTACATTAGTGGACACCAAAGTACAATAAAACTATAAATCTGATTACGTCGTTTGTAGGTAGTAGGTTGGCCAGGGCATCAGCCACCCATTAAGGTACTACCGCTAGAGTTATTGGGTCCTTTGACTGGCCAGACAGTACTACATTGGATCCTTATCTTTGGTTACGGCGCATTTTCCCTTTTCCTACATATACACCTGGTCTGGCCTATTCTTTACATATTCTCCTTTGTCCTCATACACTTGACAACACTGAGATTACCAAACCATTCTTCTTCGCTCATGGGTTAACTACTGCAATATATTTGTTCAGTGGCTACTTTCCTCTTGGTAAGGGTAGAAGAGACTCTTTAGCTATGGTAAACAGCTATTCTAGAAGAAGGACATTCCAAAATCAAACCATTGTTCTCTGGTCTTAGATAGTGCTATAGCCTCTGTACCATGGTCTTTCACTCTCATGGGGTAGAGTTCTCTTGCTTGAGGGTACACTCGGGCACACTATTCTTATTCCTCTTCCTCTTTTTTTCCAAGTTTTTATAGTTTATATATGAAATATTTGTTTTAATGTTGTGACTGTTTTTGCAATATTTTGTATTAATTGTTAATTACTTTTCTTGTAGTTTCCTTATTTCCTTTCCTCACTGGGCTATTCTCCCTGTTGGAGCCTTCGGGCTTATAGCATTCTGCTTTTCCAACTAGCGTTGTAGCTTAGCAAGTAATAATGAAAATAATTTTGCATCGATGTTCATAGATATTAATGTTCTGAGATTAAATACCCAATAGAGTTAAAAGGGCTAAGATTTTGTAGATATGTCTCCATCTCTTTTTATGATAATATATGACACCTTGGTGCAATATGAGATTAGGCAGTATATTTTGGATAAGTACTTGAGCGTTGAAGTCTTTGTACAAATTATTTATTTTCGCTATTTTTCCGTGATTAGATTCTTTGTAGATGATGTTGAGCAGTATTTTTTTTATATTTGCAGGAATAAATTAAAGACTCTCTCTCTCTCTCTCTCTCTCTCTCTCTCTCTCTCTCTCTCTCTCTCTCTCTCTCTCTCTCTCTCTCTCTCTCAAAACTGTAATTTAAGCATCGGCTCGTCTCTGTGCGCCGCCCATGTGTGAGTTTGTGTGCGAGCTGTAGAAGGGTGTAATTTATAACTGCATTACCCCCTTTTAGGATATATGTGAGCCGTTACATTCCACCTAACTGTACTTCTGTCCTCTTCATTTTTCATTTAGGCTTCGTGGCCATTAGCAAACGACCCTTTCTTTCCACATTTCTATGTACCCAAGGACCCCTGAGAAAGGATGCCCCTTTTTTTATTTATTCTCTCGTCTCTCCTACTTTGAATATCCTTGGATACAAAGGATGATTAAAAATGCTTGTTTATAGCAAAAAAAAAATCTTTGGTTATCATGATGAGTCTGTTGATCAAGATTTCCCTGATTTCTTATTTAGAAAACAGAAAGGAGAAAAAACAGTAAATGATAAAATAAATATCTAACTCAACCAAATGAAGACTCATTCTCTGAGGAATATTCGAATTCCGATAAATATTTACGACTGGCAAATAAGGAAACCTTCACTCTCGACAATATATAACTTTCCCACAAAAGACAACATATGAAGCATCGATCGACTTGCGCCGTTGTGCTTAGGTCATCTGGGTAAAGACATTTACGAATCAAGCTGGCTTACGGTCGATATCCTTTCCTGGGATCTTCGTTGGCATTTGTTTGTTTAATGCAGTTTGTTTCATTTTATTTTACTTTTAAGCTCAGAAAATTTGGTTGAGTTTTATATATATATATATATATATATATATATATATATATATATATATATATATATATATATATATATATTGTGTGTATTGTATATATATATATATATATATATATATATATATATATATATATATTTATATGCATATATATGTATATATATGTGTATATATATATATATATATATATATATATATATATATATATATATATTGTGTTTTATGTTTTTATGAACAATATTTTCAGGTTATTGTGCATCTATGATCAGTTAAATTTGTTGTAAGTTTGAAAAACTGCCTATGTCAATATATCTGGCGTTTTATAAAATTATCCACAGACTTTTTGTTTGGTAAGTGTATAAAAATTTTGAGGTAGAGGAAGTTCTTAAATTTTCCTGGCTTAATAGTATTTTTCATATTAAAATTCTTGTTTGGGGATCATAGATTTTTTTTCCTTTTTTTTCATTGAATTAACTGTATTACCCATCAGGATAT
>NC_090737.1:95948162-95963162 GCF_036898095.1 Palaemon carinicauda | reverse complement strand
TAATAATAATAATAATAATAATAATAATAATAATAATAATATAGGTGGGTACAATGTATGACTAATATAGAGCGCAAAGTAATTTTTTTAACCTACTTGGTAGCTGTTTGGAAGAGAGAGAGAGAGAGAGAGAGAGAGAGAGAGAGAGAGAGAGAGAGAGAGAGAGAGAGAGAGAGAGAGAGAGAGAGAAGTGGTCAGGGCATCTCAAATTCAGAATATTTGTGAGACTACAAGGCAAATACGAATGAAACCACAATAGTTTAATAAGAAAACTATAACGGGAATTATAAATCCGGAATTTAAAAAAAAGGGGGAAGTAAAACCATTAGATAAAAAAAGTAAGAGCAGAGTACGGAAAACAAGTAAAGAACAAAGATGAGAATATTTAAAAATAAATCATGTGTCATTGTCCTTTTCCAAGAGTTCTCTTGACCTTCTCAGCTATGTCCGCTTGGTAGCCCCACCTGCGGACATACCAGACACCTGCTTTAAAAAAGAAAAAAGGAAAAAAAAAGTTTTGTTAGTAGCACCAGTAACGACATTTTTTGCCACGCCTAAGTTACGAATACATTGTATTATCCTTAACCCTTTCAACGATATTTCACCTAAATTCTTTGTCAAACAAGTAAAGGGAAATAGAAAGATAAGTTAAAAAGAATACCATTGTTGTTATTTTGCCCATGTCTTAATTTTGATAATGTTTCTATTAAAAGCTTATATATTCATAATAAATATTTGACTTTTCTTAAAAATTATGTGAAATAAAAATTTGACAACTTCTGAGAGGCAAACTGTCAATGTTTCAAACTCGTTTAAATTTTAAAAGTTATTTGTATTATTTTCTATTGGCTGATTATTTATTTTCAAAGGCTTATTTTTATATGTCTTGATAATAATAATAATAATAATAATAATAATAATAATAATAATAATAATAATAATAATAATAATAATAATAGCGATATCTCTATGTCTAACATGCCTGCTTTAACAAAAGGTATAAAACTGGTTATTGATTAGCCTTCCAAATTTTATTCAAGATTATGAGAATTCTCAAGATTTTCCTCTTCTGCGTAATCCCTTGTGTTTTTGTTATGGGACAAGACAAAGGACCATGAACTTGACTTACCGAACAATTCTCTCAGGAATAAGATTCCACATTCAGAGGAAAGAAGATTAAAAGGTTAAACTGTATAATAAGATATTAAAGATATGTTGGGGCTATCGACAGTAGAGAAATTAAACTGAAATTAATCAAGCGTTAGAAGGGCGCCTAATATAAGCCTCTCCTAATGTGTTCGAAACTGAACTTCCAGCGTTGAACTTATAATTAATCAAGCAATTAAAAGGTTGTGGTGGCTGATGTAGTAACGTCCCTGACTGGTGAACGCCAGACTGGGGTTCGAGTCCCGCTCAAACTCGATAGTTTCTTTGGTCGCTGCAATCTCACCACCCTTGTGAGATAAGGATGGGGGTTTTGAGGGAGCCTATAGGTCTATCTGCTGAGCAGCCATTGCCTGGCCCTTCTTGATCCTAGCTTGGATGGAGATGGGCTTGGGTGCTGATCATATGTATATATGGTCAGTCTCTAGGGCATTGTTCTGCTCGATAGGGCAATATCACTGTCCCTTGCCTCTGCCATTTATGAGTGGCCTTTAAACCTTTAATATTCTATTTTAAGCTTCAGGTTGTCATCGGGAAATGTTTCCTTCTTGGTAAACCCCAAAGGTGTGAGAAGGTTTTCCCGTGAGAGAATGTAAGATGTACGAAGTAACGCAGCAAAGGTGACGTGAGTCCATGGAATTTAGGAATATTATTGGAAGGGAACATCATTACAACTTTCCTATCGTTGATTTTGGAAATAATCTATTTTCGATATTGACGTCTGTGGTTGTTTATAAGACTAGAAGTGCCTGTACTGCTTGCTGACTTTTCATGATAGCTTTAGAATTCAACTGAATTATAGTTTCATATCAGATTCATCGCTCTGAGAGGGATACACAATGATAAGTCAGCGTCAAAATTGAAGAGTGACACTAGACACCACAGTGTGTCCAATTAAACTACTTTCGGGCATAGTAGCTGGCATGACGAATGAAACCACCTCCGGCATAGGAGACACATTAACAACCTCCTAAAGTCACTGACGCTGAAAGCTTGTGGGTATAATGCCCTCAGCCTTATTGGACCCTAACTTCCAACTCTCCAAATAAGGGGCAAGAGCCAGTGCTGGCACAGAGGCATATCAATTGAAGAATGATAAGGGCAGCATGTTGGAGGAGGAGGAGGAGGATGAGGAGGAGGGGGAAGGGCAAGAAAACTAATATATAGTGTGACTTTGACATTCCTCAAGAGGTCACGACCAGAGGCTACTCTAGTACCGCTCAGCAGCCGTATGTGGCCCCCTCCCCCTTCGTAGTCTTGGTCGAAAAAGGGACGAAGGAAAGAAGATGAAGACGGTGTCTCCTGACTCATACTTCTGTGAGGGGGGGGGGGTTGGAAAGGTGGGGTGGGGGGACCCAAAACATGATTTTACTTGGAAGGGAAGCCAATATACTTTTTTTCCAGATTTCGTGGAACTCAGAACTCTTCCCTTGTGGGAATCACGGGGAATTGATTCTGGAAATGGAGATATTGATAACGATGATGAAGGAACTTTTAATGATGATGCTGATAAAAATGGGGATGATGATGATGATGATGTGAAGAATTGGTGAAAGTAGTGAAAAGAGAATAATGCTGTAATTGTGATATTGCGATTAATAAGATGATTATCGGAACGTTGATGAAAATAAAGGATGATAATGATGATAGTAATAATGTTTCTTTTCAATGTAATAGTAACGACAGTTTTTAGTATTTTTATGAAAGTGATAGAACCATTGGATGCTAGAAATCATATTTCCAACGACGATGGTTGATGTTTTGATAATGATGTTATTGAGGAAAAGACTCTTTAACCCTCCTTGTACAATTCTCCGTAAAAAGATACTGTTCTCAGCCATATTTCAGTAAAATAAAGGCGACCGTAATTTGACCTTACTTTATTATCTTTCACGAGTTGGTGGCCGTAATATAACTCATTTACGTCAATATATCCGTTTTAAAACGGTAAAAATCCTGGAATAAATGTTGCCAGGCATCTACCGTTTTTTAATGCAAATTTTTAACAGTATAGGTCGTAAGTTCAATGATAGACGGTTTATGAAATAAGACACACTCCTCATTCGATTGGTATTATTGTGAGTTTATTATTTCCACCTTTATTTCCAGAAGAGGTTAATTACACACACACCTTCGTTTCAGGTGACTGACGGAATGGAATGAGTATCTATTAAAGGCTGCAGACATCTCTGGTGATGTTAATCTGATTGCTATTTCCTCACCGAAATTATGAAAGCGTTATTATTATTATTATTATTATTATTATTATTATTATTATTATTATTATTATTATTATTATTATTATTATTATTATTATTATTATTGTTATTATTATTATTATTATTATATACTAATAGTACTGCTATATTTACCATAATTGATGCTGACGTTTTGTGGTATACTGTAGGTTGTATTTTTTTTTTTTTTTTTTTGCTAATTCTATTATACCTATAAATATATTTAATTTCTTCCATAATTGTGAAATATATATATATATATATATATATATATATATATATATATGTGTGTGTGTGTGTGTGTGTGTGTGTGTGTGTGTGTGTGTTAAGCCTCTCTTTATGAAGTCATTTGTCTCGGTGGACTAGGAAAATTTTCTTGATTTGTCAAATAGAAATTGATAAGTTACTTTGTTTATTTAAGGCGAAAATCTAAACTATATCACTAGTCATAGCTAGTTCACGACGTTTGAACATATTTTTTTTATAAATGTTTCTACATGAAATGTAGAACAGTTTTAAAACTAAAATTTCTAATGCCTTCAATTGTGAAAAACTTTGATTTGTAAGTCAAATACATTGATCGATTAAGTTTCTTCTCTAATGGCAGTTTCGCACCAATGTTCATGCACAGAATAGGAGCTACAGGTAAGATACTCGATCTTATTCATAATATTAATAGAAAGATCCTCTGTGCCAACTACACACCCTGAACTGTGTGTAAACTATTGATTAAAAAGAAGACAAAGCTTTAGAAATCTAAATTTCACCAAATTACTACAGGATACAAATTATAACGGGACAGTCAAAATAAATTAGCAACCAAAGGTTGTATGACAACAATATCCACCCCGTCTGCCTAATTTGGCTACAGTAATGATGGAGAATCAACTGGAGGACCTACCACTGAATGTGAATGGCCTTATTAATACTCGATAGTTAAGACTTATTTAAAAGTCTGCTAAAAGAGTTTATTTACCAGTGCTGGTTCGAAGACCGGATAAAGGAGGGGTGCTGGGCGCAAGGTTATCGCCTTGTATAAGAGACACAGCAGCTAATCTTAACTGTCAAATGAAAGCGATAATGGGTTTCAGTGAGGCGTTGGTCATTAGCATTTTATTACCTTGGGCTTATGGAATACCAGTAGCAAACATCACATAGGTAAAGGCTTGCAATGACTTCTAAAAGCAATTAGTTCACTATTGTGTGAAGGGATATAACGCACTATTATATCAGATTAAGTTCGGATTATCATTGACTTAGGTTCAGTTTGTTTGTTCTTTTATTTGTTTGACAGGCGTATAACAAAAAAAGTTATGAGTTCTTTTTTTTATTATTTTTTCCTTAAGAGGGAAAAGAATGTAAATTTTGAGAAGGAACCTTGTTTGGGCATGGATTGCTCAGCATTGTTACAAATATTACATGTTTACGTATCAGTCCCTACAAACAATTACCACTGATTTTCATGACTTAACTCAATTATTACTTCTCCAAAGGTTAATTTTAGAAGTCCTGGCTTCTTTTAATGTGTCTCTTTTCGTTTAGTTTCCCAAACTAAGTATTTCCTGTCGTTAAAAATGACTGGTGCTATGGATTTAATGTTGGCGGTAAAACGCATTCTCTCGTTACATTATGTACTTTCAGTCTATGCATTAATGATTTGGGAGTTAAATGGCTGGACAGAATTTGCCATGAAACTATAAGAAAGATTACTCAAGTGCCAAATGTGGATGAGTTCAAGGTGATAGGTAGATTGAGATGGTTTGAGCATGCTCTTCGCATTCACCCAAGATAGATTAGTTCACCAAACTTTCAACTGGGCTCCACAAGGCACTAGAAGAGTTGGAAAACCCAGGCTTACATGACTAAGGAATATGAAGCGTGAAGTAGGAGATGATGAATGGAGAAGTGTTGATTTAATAGCTCAAATAGATACGACTGATGAAATCTAAATGAGGCCCTTTGCATCAATAGGCGTAGGATGAGATGATGATGGTGATGATGCATTAAAGTTATCGGTTTTTCAATCAGATATCCTCATAGCTTTGTTGGAACAGTACTACTAAAATCTGTTGTAAGTTTCTCAGCTAAAGGTTTTGGGATGAGGATGCTAACCCTTCATCCATGAGCTCAAATTATAGTCACCCCTTCAGGTACTACCCGTGTCCGATGCTTTCAACCAACCTAGAGGTCAGTGATACAGTGAGCATACCCCGAAAACGGGTTTGATAGTTTTTTTTTATTACTGTACCTTATCTCTCAGATATTTATATACTAAAACGTACTTCCCGAAGCACGCAAGCTATGCAAGATCTATGGGGAAACTCATGTTAAACCATCGACAAAAACCGTCAAGTATTAGTTTGCCGTTGTGCTAATGGGATTTTTGGGCTCAAGCCATGTCGTCCTGATGGAAGTTCCTATAGGGTAGCTTCCTAGGGTATATTACAACTACGGTGATATTCCCAGAGAATTTACCTTAAGGTACCAGAATTCTAACTCCTGGAGCAAGTATCCCTCGTGAAAGGGATATCGCGACATATCAGAGGACGTATTCTAGACACGTCACATGGCAATCTACGACCTGAACAGAGATTCGTCTCGTAGGAGGGAGATTGACGAGATACGAATTCGGGAAAGAAAAAGGGGAGCCGCTCCCAAGGCTTCCCTATCCCCCGATTCGTATGCGTGCCTGGCGCCAATCCTGGCGCCATCTGTATTCCTTTTTGCGTAGCTTAACAACTCGGTGTTTTTTCCTGTTTTTCTCGCAAATCTTGGATTTATTCAGCTTTTCATGGCTTCTTCGTCTTCGTTGACCTCGGATAAGTTGAGTATAGTGTCTGTTATGTATAAATGTAGGCTCTTGGTAAAATTTTGAGTGATTAATAGGATTAATCTTTGATACAAGAGCCGTAGCCTACCAGAGGTGTCCTGGACACTGTCACTCGCTAGGTATAAATTAGTTAGTCAGAGTGACATTCCTGGTTGTTTTGCTTAATAAAATTTAGCTATTTAGCTTTACATAGGATTTCCTTTCGTGCTTAGTATTATTTGGCGAAGTATTCGCCATTCTGGCCTACGCTAGGCCATGTAGCCTAGTCGTTTGGTCCTAGTACTTAATGTATGATTATGGTTTTTCCGAGTGTAATTAAAATTTTATTGAAGCTTTAGGCTATATTTTATACATGTTAGACTGTGTGGAATATTTCCAAGATTGTATACGTGAGAGTTTCGGTGAATTAGGTAATCGATTCTCTTGGTGCCTAGGCTAATTGCTTATGGAGCCTTAGTATACTTTATCATACTCCCCGGTTGCTTTCTTTTCTTCGGAGAAGGTATGCAATCCCTTTCCCTCTGTTTAAGCCTTGGGCTTATCCCTAAGTGGTTTTTTCCGAATTTATTTTCGATAAAACTATACTAGGGTGTTACTGTACCTTCCTGTTCCAGCAGAGTCTGGTTCAAAGAGGGTCAGAACAACAGAGTTTTTAGTCTGAGTCCGTGTTGTTTGGCTTGGGGCAGAGTCTCCCTCGCTGACCTAACACTTACAAAGGGAGCTGAGCTCCCTTAGGTCACTGTCGAAGGTTTCTGTAGTTATGATTCCTTCTTGTGTGATCGACCAGACTAAGTCCTGTTGCTGTTCTCGGGGAGGATAAATCTTCCCTTGGGAGTTGCAACGCCTTCCTTGCTTTGGTGCTCTGGAAGCTGGCAGGTATTATACTACTGCGCTGGCCCTTTCCCTTAGATCTCCCTTAGGCTAAGACAGAGTTCTTGGCTACGGGTGATCTGTCACTAAAGCAAGGTTGGCAGGACCCTCTTGTCCCTTCCCCCTCTATCTCCGTAATGGCCTAGCCATTACTGTACTGTACCTTGCCGGCCGGCAGAGCTGGCCGGCAGGGGTATTACTGTACCATATGTCATTCTACTTCTGGACCTAGTATAGGTTGGGATTTGGATTGACTAAGCCCATTGCCGGCCGGCAGAGACGCTGGACGGCAAGGGTCTTATGTTTTCGAGTGCTGCCCGGACCTCTCTTGGTCCCTCATCCATGCCTGCCGGCAGAGCCGGACGGCATTGGTCAAGGAAGCCTGAATTAAGTTTCTCCCCTTCCTTATATGCACTCTTTCGGTTGCCGGGCTGGGGGGGTTGTGTACACTCTTATCCCGGCATCCATTCTATTTTCTTCTAGTGCTGTACCTGTCCCGGCAGCCGGCCTATGAGGCCGGCTGCCGGCCTATGAGGCCGGCAGCCGGGCAGGGGTAGTCTTCTGGTTCTTTTGCTGCCGGCTGGCATCGGTCTTGTACCTTTGCCGGCCGGCTTATGTCAGTCCTTGTCTGCCGGTCACCAAGAGTGTGGCCGGCAGCTGGGTACTACCTTGTGTAGTTGCTGGCCGGCAATCATTGCCGGCCAACACTGGCTGTTGCTGGCCGGCAGCTGCTGCCGCCGGCACAGGCATTTGAACCAGAGGGCTGCCGCCCTATAGCTGTTAAGTAGTATACTTTAAAGCTAATTGTGGTGTGTGCCGGCCGGCAAAGGCAGGCCGGCACACATCCTCCTATACTGTACTAGTATTCTTCTGTATAGCATATACAGTAAGAAGAAAACTATAGTAAAAGTTTAGGTACAGCACTGTATCTTCTAACACTATTGTGTTTTCTTACACAGCCCTTTGCTGTTGCCCTCAGACAGGAAGCAGAGTTCTTCCCCGTCTATTATCCAGGATTTTTAAAATCATTGCCTAGGTGTGAGCTCCACCTGTTTCCTATGGAAACCTTGCATTGGTTACTCTAGTAGAGATAAACCATTTTTGATTTTATTATCTGGAAGGCTGCAACAATGGGTTGTGAGGGAAACACAAGTGTGTGTCTTTCATTTATGAATTGTTATGCTATACTATGCATATCCAGTGATACATAGTTCACTTGATACTCATGGAAATTTCTTCTCTTTACAGAAGGACACTCCGAAGTGGGGAAGTGCTTTCTGCAATGTCAGCAGCAAGAACCTCTGCGGACATGAGTTTTGTAGGAGACACGCAGCATACGCTGTCTCCAAGGATGATCTCCGGTATTGGGACCCTCAGGTATGTACTGTGTGCACTAACCTGATTAATGAGACATTTAAATAGCTAGGAAGAAGCTTCGTACCTGGGTAAGGGGCTTCCAAAAGTACACTTCTGGCCCTTATCTTCCAAGTGAGAAGATGAGGGCGTATCTTTTCCCTAAGGCATCAGCTGAGGCAGTGATTCCCCAGCCTCAAGAGGAGATCCCCTAAGTTCAGATCCAGGTGGATGCTGAAGTCGCGGTCGCGATGCAAGACATCCAGCTAAATGACAGGATATCTGATGTGGACGGGTGTCAGGAGGAAGACCTCCTTGCAGAAGCCCAGGATGAAGTTCAAGTCCCTCTACATCGGCCGGTCTCCCAGTAGAGCTGGGACAGGCCCTCTCTTCTATTGTTGGAATGATCCAACAAATGCAGAAGGAGAATCAGGAGAAGGCGGCTGCAATGGAACTGCGAATGCAGTGCCTTGCAGAATCACATGGGCCCCAGAAAAGCTCAATGTGAAAGACCTTCCTTTGTGCTCGGATGCTAACCCATGGAGGTATGCTGAGCACATGTCGATGACGACTGGAAAGATCGTCATCTCGGATATGCTGGGCTCAGTTCCCCTGGAGGGTGGAATTCTGGCCCAGCAAGGCACCATATCCGGACTGTTATGTCCGGCTGAGGAGGGAACCAGCTTCAAAGGAGGAGGCAGAGCCGAAGGAGGTCATAGTGATGACCATGCTAAGGCTCAAGCTCTACTTTCATCTTCGATGAAAGAGAGGGGCTTCTCTAACTCAAAGGTAGCTGCATTGAATAGGAAGCTCCCTTCCTTTGTGTCCTCGCCTACTAGAGCCTTCCCCCTTTTTACAGAAAGGGTTTCTGGCTGTACTAAAAGCAATCGAGGCCGGCAAGTCTTGCCCCTCCCTAGAGGAGTGTAAACCCTTGTCGCTGGCCCTGCCTATGGACCACAAAGATTGGAAGGACGTCCATCTTACGTTCTAAGTGGAAAGTTGGAGGCTGATATTGCCGGACGTCAGTTCGGCAAGGACCCCCCTAAGCTGTCTGACTTTCTTTTGCGAAGTGAGCTCGATACAAAAGAAAGACTGACTGCCTCAATGTCTCTTCAGACTACTCTCGAGACGATGGCAAGTGACCCCAAGGTCCATGAAATGTTCATGGTAGTGGCCAAGCCTCATCTGGCCACAGTGACGAAGGACCTTTATGGCTTCGTCAAGGCAAGGAGAGCTTGTAGGGAGTTCGTGTTTACCTCGGCTACAGTGAGGCACGAGCTAAAGAAACTAATCTCCTCCAACATTTGGGGAAAAGACCTTTTTCCCTACCGACTTGGTCAAAGAAGTTTTTGATAAAGCCACCTTGGAGAATAGAAACCTTCTCCAGAAGTGGGACCTGGCTATCAAAAGAAAGTCTTCCCCGGATGAGGGTCCTCAACCAAAGAGGAAGACTATGAGGACTAGGCTACCGTCTCGGCCAGCCAAGCCTCTTAGACAGCAACAGCAACTGCAATTGCCATTGCCCCCAGTGCCCCAGATCGTGGCACAAACCCCGACCACCTTTCAGTGGGTACCCCAGGCCGTGCCGACACAGTCCACGGCATTCACCCCAGCGTTCGAAGGGCAGTCTACTTCCTTCCGAGCAAAGCCTAGAGGAGCAGCCAGAGGCTCGTCTAGACGCCCCTCAAGGGGAAGGGGATTCAGGGGTGGTCGTGGTCAGGAAGGCAAGACCTCAGGACGGCAGTCCAAGTGAGGTGATACCGGTAGGAGGGAGACTTCTGAAATTTCGGGATCGGTGGACCTTCGATCCCTGGGCCCACAGCCTACTCAAGAATGGATTGGGCGGGAGCTGGTACAGCACTCCACCCCCGTACCTTCGGTTTTTTCCAACACTCCACCCCCGTTATGGAGGAGTACGTTCATGAACGGTTGGAGAAAAAGGGTGAAGCCCATCAATTTCTAAGGGAGGCTGTTTTGTGTTCCCAAGAAAGACTCGGAAAAGCTCAGAGTCATTCTGGACTTGTCGCCACTTAACAAGTTCATAGTGAATTGCAAATTCAAAATGCTAACACTGCAACACATAAGGACCTTACTGCCCAAGAGGGCATAATCCGTCTCTATAGACTTGTCAGATGCCTACTGGCACATTCCAATTAGCCATCGACTCTCCCCCTACCTAGGGTTCAGGCTACAGCGAAGACTATACGCCTTCGGAGCCATGCCATTCGGGCTAAACATAGCCCCAAGGATTTTTACGAAGCTTGCGAGCGTAGCTCTCAAACAATTTCGCCTAAAGGGAATTCAGGTAGTAGCCTACCTGGACGACTGGTTGGTGTGGGCAGCATCCGAGACAGAATGCTTGCAAGCTTCCAGTCAGTGATCCAGTTCCTAGAGTACCTAGGCTTCAAGATCAACAGAAAAAGTCTCGACTTTCTCCATCTCAAAAGTTCCAGTGGCTAAGATCCACTGGGACCTTTTGTCACACCGTTTCTCCACCCCAGCGAAGAAAAGGAAGGAGATAGCGGGTTCTGTCAAGAGACTTCAAGATTCCGAAAGGATATCAAGACACGAGCAAGAGAGAGTACTGCGCTCTCTCCAGTTTGCTTCGGTGACAGACCCAGTGCTAAGAGCACAGCTAAAGGATGCAATCGGAGTTTGGAGAAGTTATGCATCAAACGCGTGAAGAGATCTGAGAAGACCAGCCGCTTCGGCTAAGTACTCTTCTCAGGCCTTGGTCCCAAGCCAGACATCTAAAGAAGTCAGGTTCTTCTTCAGCCACCTCCCCCGTCGGTGACGATTCACTCAGACGCCTCAAAGGAGGGATGGGGAGGTCACTCTCATCGGAAAAAAGTCCAGGGGACTTGGTCCAGGCTATTCAAGACCTTTCTCATAAAACTTTCTAGAAGCTAGGGCAGTGCTCCTTACCTTAAAGAAAGTCTCCCCGCGTCATTCGTTCCACATAAAGTGGTAATAGACAGCGAGGTAGTTGTAAGATACTTGAATCGACAAGGATCGAGGTCACCACCTCTCAACCAGGTGATGTTGGCCGTCTTCCGATTGGCGGAAAAGAAGAAGTGGTACCTGTCGGCAGTTCACCTTCAAGGAGTCCGCAATGTGACAGCGGACGCTCTATCCAGGTTCACACCGATAGAGTCGGAATGGTCCTTAGACGCAGGATCATTCTCCTTCATTCTGAATCAGTCCCAGAACTGCAGATAGACCTCTTTGCGACGAAAGACAACAAGAAGTTGCCCCTGTACGTGCCCCGTACGAGGACCCCTTAGCGGAAGCAGTGGACGCGATGTCCCTCGACTGGAACAGATGGTCCAAGATTTATCTGTTCCCTCCTCACAACCTTCTGTTGAGGGTCCTCAACAAACTGAGATCCTTCAAAGGGTAGCGGCAATAGTGGCCCACAAGTGGCCGAACAGCGTGTGGTTCCTCCTGGCATTGGAACTGTAGCTGAAGTTTGTACCACTACCAGATCCAGTTCTGACCCAGCGAGTCCAGAAGTCAACTGTCTGCGCTTCATTACAGGAAACCCGGACCCTGCAGTTCATGATTTTCTCTCCCTAGCGGTGAGAAAGCGTTTCGGGATTTCGAAAGCCAGTATAGACTTCATTGAGGAATATAAATGCAAATCTACTAGAAGGCAATATGAGTCATCTTGGAGAAAATGGGTGGCCTTTTGTCAAGGCGAAGATTCCGCAGGAGATCTTGACAGACTTCTGCTTATCTTTTTTCCCCACCTCCATGGTCAAGGGTTGGCAGCGAACACGATTTCAGCGTGTAAGTCTGCTTTGACAAGACCCATTCTATATGCCTTCCAGGTCGACCTAGGTAACGAGATCTTTAATAAAGTCCCGAAAGCCTGTGCTAGGCTCAGACCTTCAGCACCTCCAAAGCCCATTTCATGGTCTTTAGACAAGTTCTTCATTTCGCTTCTCTGTTGAGCAATGAAGAATGTGCGTTAAAGGATTTGACACAAAAAGTTATTTTCCTAATTTGCACTCGCGTCCGGGGCCAGGGTTAGTGAAATTGTAGCCTCTCGAGAGAGGCAGGTCGTGTTCAGTTCCTGGATGGGGAAGAACTGAACCTGTTTCCGGATCCTACGTTTCTCGCCAAGAATGAGTTACCCACCAACAGGTGGGGTCCCTGGAGAATCTGCCCTCTGAAAGAAGATGCATCTCTATGTCCAGTAGAATGCCTAAAGGTCTATCTTCATAGAACTTCAGACTTCAAGGGTGGTCAGCTATTCAGGGGAGAAACATCAGGCTCAAATTTATCTCTGAATCAACTCAGAGCAAAAATCACATATTTTATTCGCAGAGCGGATCCTGACAATACACCCGCAGGTCACGATCCGAGGAAAGTTGCCTCATTCTTAAATTTCTTTAATTGCATGGATTTTGAACATCTCCGTTCATACACTGGCTGGAAGTCTTCCAGAGTGTTCTTTCGCCACTATGCGAAGCAAGTAGAGGAACTAAAAGAGATCTGTGGTAGCAGTGGGTCGCGGTGTTAACCCTACTGTTTAACTCTGCGAGGAACAGTGGTCTTAATTGGGACGATTAATTCCAGGGTGAGTGTGTAGTTACATACTGTACTACAAACTAAGTGAGGGCACTGTGTTGCCCATCCAGACTGTTCCATTTCCGAAGGTGAACCTAGCATAAGTGCAGACATGTGTGCCGAGCGTTTCTAACGCTAATGTCATTGATTTGTAATACAGGCTTTTATGACTTTGATACCTCGGTATCTTAAAAGTGGCATCTAATGTTTTTCTTTCAGACAAACAAGCCCTGTTTACTATCATACTTATGCTTAAAGTTTTGGGTTATCCTCTTCTTATATATATATGTATAATTGTGGTTAACCTGTCTGTTTATTGTCTGTCAATAAGCTTGTTCTTGAGAACCTTGCGTCTCCTTCACCTGTGTCAATTTATTGGTATAATTGAGCATTCATTCTATGTACCTTATCTGGGATAATTCTAATAGAATTGTTCCTTTATGCAAGCTATGTTGCATTGGTTTTCCTCCTATGCGGATATAAAACCTTTGGCCAATACAAGTATTGTGCGGAAAACTGGTCGATATTTCATATTGACGCAGTGGTCCTTTACAAACTATGCTTTACTTAATATAGGGCGAGACCACTATATTAGCTTGCCTGGTATTCATACATAGATATATGTACTCTTCGAGACTTTCCAGAGTCTAGTAGGACTCTTCCCTGTAGGGGGCAGGAAGCTCTAACATAGTTTATAGTTAGTTGAAAAGATGTATAACGGTAACATCTTAGGTCTCTAGGTCTAGTCGACCGGGAATAAATATCTCCGGGGAGTACGGCACGTTCTGAGAATCCACAGATACAGTAATGCTCTGGTACACTTCCATCAGGACGACATGGCTTGAGCCCAAAAAACGGATTTTGAGCGAAGCGAAAAATCTATTTTTGGGTGAGATAGCCATGTCGTCCTGATGGACCCGCCCTTGCCTTTCTAAGAAAGGGCTGTAGGACCCCTCCCTACATACAGTATCTGTAGCACCTCGTGTACGCTACAAGGAATACAGATGGCGCCAGGATTGGCGCCAGGCACGCATACGAATCGGGGGATAGGGAAGCCTTGGGAGCGGCTCCCCTTTTTCTTTCCCGAATTCGTATCTCGTCAATCTCCCTCCTACGAGACGAATCTCTGTTCAGGTCGTAGATTGCCATGTGACGTGTCTAGAATACGTCCTCTGATATGTCGCGATATCCCTTTCACGAGGGATACTCGCTCCAGGAGTTAGAATTCTGGTACCTTAAGGTAAATTCTCTGGGAATATCGCCGTAGTTGTAATATACCCTAGGAAGCTACCCTATAGGAACTTCCATCAGGACGACATGGCTATCTCACCCAAAAATAGATTTTTCGCTTCGCTCAAAATCCGTTTTATAGTAAGTGGTTCAGCATTGCAAGAGAGAGAGAGAGAGAGAGAGAGAGAGAGAGAGAGAGAGAGAGAGAGAGAGAGAGAGAGAGAGAGAGAGAGAGAGAGAGAGAGAGGGGGGGTAATTTTACTGTGAAGGAGATTTGATTATAAGGAGAAAGAATCCTTACCCGATAACATTTCATGGGGAAAAAAGGAAGAATAAGCGACCAGGAGAGTAAGAAAGCAGAAAGACGAAATGGGAAGATAAAGGAAAAACGAAATGTAACACAGTGGTAGGAAGCTTGTATTGAATTTTATTTCATAAGAAAAGAACTAACAAATACATACAAGATATGTATTGAGAATAAGATGGATTAAGAAAAATAGGAAGGTAAGAAATAAAAGAAAAGAATTCATAAAACTTAAGAAAGAAAATGCGAAAATGCCAGAAGAGAGAGAGAGAGTAAAGAAAATAGGATTAGAAATAGACGATAAAATAAAAAAGAATTAAGTACGAAGCAACTAGTGATAATGGAAAATAAAAAGGTTACAAATACAATTGAATTAATTAGCAATTACCTATTCAAATGCATCACACCAACATAAATTTCTAAAATTTAGGGACTGGTGC
>NC_090737.1:95935662-95938162 GCF_036898095.1 Palaemon carinicauda | reverse complement strand
GTGCTCGATAGCATTCGTATTGGGGAAGTGAGACAGATATCAGAACTGTAAAGGGAACATAAGTGTCCAGGCAAGATAGAGGATGTGAGAAGTCATTCTTATACAACTGTTTAGTGAGAAATTTTGAGAGTTAAGAGGAAAACGTTGCATGTAATTTAAATGGAACTTGAAAAAATTATGATACGATAAAGAGCCTGTGTGGAAGGTGGTGACGATGATTTATGTAGGCAGTTGCTAAAACCGATATGAAACTTTTGTTATAGTAGATTATGTTTTAAAATCTGTTTATGTTAAGAACGGTTTTGATGTGAAATCAGATCTTAGATACAAGTCTTTCATATCTCCTTTCTGGAGGAAGTCATAGAATATGTTAGTTAAAAAAGGGTAATAGATGGAGTTTTTAATAGGTAAATGGATGCAAACGATACAAAACTAAATGAGGATAGTGAATAAAAGATAAAAAAATGGTGAAAGAGTTGGAATGTTTTCTTAAAAATATTTATTATAATCTAATTCAACAAGTATAATTGGAAACCAGGAAAAAGGAGCAATGAGTGCTAACATGGATCATAAAAGAAAGGTATTTCAAAACTAACAGAACTTAGCTGGAGGCGATACAGATGACCCACGGATTAGATAAAGTGAGGTATGGGTGGTATCATGTGTACGTAAGCATTTGAAACCAAGTTTTTAAGAATAGCAACATTAGAAAACTAATGTAGTTTGGACAATGTATGCAAGTGAAAGAGAGAAAATAAAAGTCGTTTAGATGAATTGTTTGTTTAGCATATGTATCATGAACAAGAAGAGTTTTTAAATTAGATTTAAAAGACCAAATTTTTTCGTTTGTAAGAAAGAATATCTTGAGGTCAAATATGGGAGCACTACTATCATTGGAGGATTGATTTGAATCGATATTGATAAATCTTTTGTAATTAATAACCAGCATCAATAAACGCTTGACTTATAATGCACTTATAACGATACAATATCCTTCTCATATCTTCATGAATGAATCCCGTCTTTAGTCCCATATGCTATACATTATGAATTCCTTTAAACCACTAATTTAATTGTTAAATACAGTGTAGTTACCCATTGGCCATGTGGGCTTTAAGCTATGCAGTTTGATAACCGGAATTATGACATCTGTTTATTTTCAGAAATGTGAAGCTTGGAGGTTAGTATGATGGGTTGTTCGTCAATGAAGGAAATACTTTGTGTGATTGGATGTTCCATAAGGAAAAGAATTCAGTTTGTTATAAATTTTCGATTAAGAGATTATGCCTCGTGTGCTAGATCGATTTCACACATTACGGGTATGTTTTTGTAATTCGATGCTATATAAGAAAGGGACTCTTTCTATTATAATTAAACCTTTGCTGTTTATGAAAATTATGGAATCCTCATTAACGAAAGGATTATCCTGAATTAATGGAAGTACACCTTTGAAATTCATGCTTTGTGTGATGGGGTTAGAACATTGAAAGCAATGCTTTACATAATGGGACCTACACCAAGAAAAGAAATGACTTGTGTGATGGGACCATTAGTCAATGAAGAGAGTATCTTACGTAAGGAGACAGAAGCTAATCCAGATAATGAACTCGGGCTGAATATTTTCCTAAGATAGGAATTCCTTGTGTTGAGATGTTTGTCAACTTAAGGATTCCCTTGTGTTGGGACGTTGAAAAACTAATGTTTGAGGTTAATCGATATTCGCCAACAGTGAGAATGACGCATTAGAAGGACTATAATGGGTGATGAGATGTTGAGCCAGTGAAGAGAATGCTATGTTATGAGACATTCCATAATGAATAAAAGGCACTACTTGATACGAAGTTTATCAATACGACAGATATGTTTACCAGAAAAAGAAATTTCTTATGATATGTGATGTCCTATAATATGATGTTTGACGGTAAACGATATGCATTTATGAAGAAACGTTTGCCAGTGAATGGATCGCAATTTTTAATAGAAAATCTGATAAATAGGAAATCTAGATGGGCTGCTTCATAGCAAGCTGAATATTTAGTAGTATTCTCAGATTATTTCAAGGGTCTATTATATGAAAACTTCCAATGCTAACAGTTTCTAAAAGATTTCTCTTATGCAGTCCTCCTTGTGGTCAGATATATGTGCGGTTTTTATGCAGTGATAATTTTAAGTTATGCTATCATAATTATAATAATTGAACTAATATATAAGTATTTGTTGCTATGGGTCTCTAACATGTAGTTTTATTTTCCATATCTGATACCTAATTATGTCTCCAACCTCTCTATTTACGAACATTAAACTGATACTCTTCAGATGAGATATTATGATTATAATTGTGCAATAGATGGAAAGTCATAGCACATTCAACTGGCTACATGGTAAATGTGAAAAAATATGAAACGACCCTAGTCTTGCTTCACAATGGCTTCTTTTCCCATTTGAAGTAGGCTACTACTGCATGACCTACAGTTTGGAGAGGTCAACAAGAGTTCTTATC
>NC_090737.1:95925662-95928162 GCF_036898095.1 Palaemon carinicauda | reverse complement strand
GAGCCCTGATCCAAGCTCTTATCCACCATGGCCCAAATTCCTCTATCATAAATCCTATATGTAAATCTGTTTCGTTGGGCTTTCTGATAACTACATCGAACTGTTTTTCCAACCCGTATTATTATTATTATTATTATTATTATTATTATTATTATTATTATTATTATTATTATTATTATTATTATTATTATTATTATTATTATTATTATTATTATTATTATAGTATGTATTCCTGATATGTGTATTTGTTTTTATTCCTTTTTTCCCCGATTTATTGCTTTCCACTTTACTTTATGTACGTTTGCTTTATCTCTCTCTCTCTCTCTCTCTCTCTCTCTCTCTCTCTCTCTCTCTCTCTCTCTCTCTCTCTCTCTCTCTCTCTCTAGCAAGGCTAATGTATCGCGTTCGAGTCTCTGGCCAGACAAGGAAAACAGATGGGCGTTCCCCAAAAATGAGAATGCCTCTGTTCATCCAAGTTGCAAATTAGATATCTACAGTAGTTGTTATCAGACAGTTGAGGGTCGAAGCTAGGGCGGAGAAAGAAAAGGATAAATAAAAAGAAGAATCTCCTTAAAACACTTTCATTACCATAAAAACTGGTTTATTTATTAGGTAATCTTCATCCTTCCAGATGAACTCATTCAAAAGATATTGAAAAGATTCGTGAGAGCTAAGACTCGCTTCATAAAACAATGTATATATGAAAAGGAACATCTCGGAAAGTCAAAGCTAGAACGGTAGGCAATTTTATAGCCGTAGCCTAAGAGAAAAACTATGGAGGTGGAGACGCTGATTTTACCCACCTGTACATGCTGTGGCGGAACGGATACGGTTATACTTCCTAAGGAGTTCCATCAATATGTTCGATGGCAGAGAACCAGTTCTGGCAGGATACGAGTTTTAAAGTGAATTTGCATGTATCTGGTTTTGTATAATTTCCAACTTTGTACGGTTGAGTAATTTTATCTCTCTCTCTCTCTCTCTCTCTCTCTCTCTCTCTCTCTCTCTCTCTCTCTCTGCAAACACTTCGTGCATGATGTTGCCAATATAATCCGTACTGTAATTACCGATAAATTTAATTTAGAGCTAGTTTTCTAACTTTATTTGTTCAATTTATTCCATAATTTATTAGCGAATGAAATAAATGGCTCTACTATCATCATTAGAAGTTACAGAAGTAGTAGTTATACGAGATAGAAACAGAAGGGGGGGGGGGGGGGAAGAGATCGAGGAACCCAGCTTAGATCAAAGAGCTCGTCCGCAGTGTGATGTAAAATCGATTCTTGGAAAAGACTGCCGCTGATCCACATTGTTAATGGAGTCGTTTAATTTCGTCGATCATCAATTGTGATTAACCCCGGAGTGGCGTGGAGCTCTTGCGCTCTGATGTCTCTATTATCCAATCCCAGCAGCAATTACTAGAGGAAAATCTATATTTCATCAGTCTGTAATTGAAGAAAAATCAACAGCTTGGACAGGGAGGAATGTCTTGCACTGGGGAATATCCTTTCGTAAGCAATGTTCTCCACAAGGGAAATCCTTCGGTTTATATAACATTTTCAAATATTGTTATTATTATTACTTGCTGAGCTACAGTCCTAGTTAGAAAAGCAGGATGCTATAACCCCAGGGGCTCCAACAGAGAAAATAGCCCATTAAGGAAAGGAAACAAGTAAAAATAAAATATTTTAGATCAATAACATCAAAATAAATATTTCCTATATAAACTATGAAAACTTTAACAAGACCAGAGAAAGAAAAATAAGCTAGAATATTGTGCCTGAGTGTACCCTTAAGCAAGGATGTATTACAGTGTAGATCCTTCTAGTATTTTTTATTACTTGTGATTTAATATTGCGCAAACTTACAAAGGTATAGATACATCATTTACTATATAGATTGTATGGAATAATCTTACACAAGACAGATTTTCTTTAGCAAAAATACTATGTCCACAAAAATATATATAAACAAGCAAACAAATTTCAACTAATAACATAGTAGTACCACTCCAAATTTATTTATCATAATTAGTTCTTATAGCAATCAAGGATTCCATATATATAATTACAAAGATCCATTGGGTTTCCTTCATTCATCAAGTTTAAAATGTGTCTGAGTAATCAAGGTTAGGATATTTCGCACGAGTGTCTGCACTAAGCGGACAATGTAATAGCACAAGTTCCTCATCTTGTACACTGTTAGGAAATACCGCAGTTTTTATCGGGAATTCTCTTACAAATATATTGTTCACAACTGTTTTTCAGTAAAATACAGGCGACCGTAATTTTACCTTACTTAGTTAATATCTTTTACGAGTTGGTGACAGTAATACTCCTTTACGTCAATATATCCGTTTTTAAAACGGTAAAAATCTGAGAATAAATGTTGCCAGACATTTACGGTTTTTTAATACAAATTTTAAACAGTGTACCTTATTTTCCCTACATACATAAATACGTAAATCACGAGGGATCCTACTCCACCTTCCTAATTCAAT
>NC_090737.1:95903162-95918162 GCF_036898095.1 Palaemon carinicauda | reverse complement strand
CGCTGGAGATCGTTGGAGGTGGTTGCAGAAGGAAAAAATTCGGCAGGGATGACCAACGGGTCACCATACACCATTTCACCTGCCAGGACGTCGAGGGCGTCTTTAGGAGTGGTCCTTAGTCCCAGGAGGACCCAGGGAAGCTGAGTAAACCTGTTGGAATCCTTGCAGCGGGACCTCAAAGCTGCTTTGAGGGTGCGATGAAAACGTTCAACCATTCCATTGGCAGTGAGGTTGTAGGCAGTTGACTGATGTAGGGTAATGCCCAGGAGATTTGCTAATGATGTCCACAATTGAGAGGTGAAAGTGGTACTCCTGTCAGAAGTAATATGCTCAGGGATATCAAATCTTGCAATCCATCCTAAGAGTAAGGCAGATGTACATGAGGCGGACGTTGCAGTTTCCATGGGAATGGCTTCAGGCCAATGAGTGGAGCGGTCGATGACGGTAAACAGATAACGATGTCGTTGTGATGTGGGTAGGGCGCCTACAACATCGACGTGAATGTGGGCAAAACGACGCTGAGGTTGAGGAAAGGTGCCCACTACTGAATCCGTGTGTCGATGTACTTTGGAAGTTTGGCAAGAAGTACAGGCGCAGACCAAATCCTTAGCATCCTTAGAAATGCTACGCCAAATGAACTTCTTCTTCAGCAGCTGTGCAGTAAAACGGCACGAGGGATGTGAAAGGCCGTGAATGAAATCAAACACCTGTCGGCACAGGGGAGTAGGAATCCAAGGTCGCGCTCTATCTGTACTGACGTCACAGAGGAGGGTGTTGTTTGGGTCGTCAAGGGGATGTCTTCCCAACAGAGGGATGTGCAGGATGTCCTACATGCTTGATGCTCTGGATCCTGTCGTTGGGCTTCAGCCAAGGCGTTGTAATCCAATCCCAGTTGAACGGCAGCCAACGTGTTTCTTGACAGTGCACCGGCAACGGGATTCATTTTCCCAGGGACGTGTTGAAGGGTGCAATTGTATCCAGCCACGGCGGAGATGTCGGTGTTGACGGGCGGACTAGGCGTCAGACTGTCGAGTGAAGGCGTGCACCAGAGGCATGTGTTCTGTGCGAATGACGAAGGGCGTACCTTCTAAGAAATGGCGAAAGTGATGGACAGCCAAGTGCACCGCCAGCAATTCGCGATCGAAGGTAGAATAACCCAATTCTGCCTTGGACAGTTTTCTGCTGAAGAAGGCCAATGGGCGGGGCGAGCCGTTGACCACCTGTTCGAGTGCTGCACCAATAGCGACGTCGCTGGCATCGGTGGAGAGAAGTAGAGGGGCATATGGGATAGGAAAGGTGAGACCTGCAACAGTTGATAGGACCTTCTTTGCATTGCAGGAGGCCGCTTCTTGAAGGGGACCCCACTTCAGGTCCTTTGGCTTGCCCTTGAGGGAGGCATAGAGGGGAGCAAGAGTGGCGGCAATGGCTGGCAGAAAACAGTGATAATAGTTGATCATGCCCAAGAATTCCTGCAGAGCGTTAAAGGTCGAGGGCGTGGGGAAGCTCTGAACGGCTGCTACCTTCTCAGGGAGGGGATGGACTCCTTCAGAAGTGATGCGGTGCCCTAAGAACGACAATTCGGTGGCGCCAAAGGTACACTTGTCGTGCCGGACTACAAGGCCGTTTTGTTGCAGGCGGTCGAGCACGATGCACAGGTGACGGAGGTGCTCCTCTTTTTAGGAAGAGAACACAAGTATGTCGTTCACATAACATACTCAGAAGGGGAGGTCCCCTAAGATGCCATCCATGAGACGTTGAAAAGTGGTCCCAGCATTACAAAGACCAAAATAGGAGTAATTGAAGGTGTATGTACCAAACGGAGTGGTGATGGCGGTCTTGGGGATGTCTTCTGGATTCATAGGCACCTGATAATACCCCTTCAGGAGGTTGAGCGTGGAGAAAACCTTCGCTTTGTGCAGGTAGGAGGTCACATCAGCGATGTTTGGGAGGGGGTAGTGATCCGGTTCTGTTTGCATGTTCAGGCGCCTGTAATTCCCGCATGGACGGAGGGAGCCGTCTTTCTTCAGAACGATGTGTAAGGGTGACGACCATGGGCTGGAGGCCTTTTAGCAAAGGCCCATTTCCTCCATTTCGGCGAACGTCTGTTTGGCGGCTGCCAATCGTTCCGTTGCCAAACGTCTGAATTTTGCGAAGAGTGGGGGTCCCGTCGTCTTGATATGGTGATAAATACCATGCTTGGCAGGAGCCGTGGGCTTTTCGCGAAGTTCTGGACAGAAAACTTCCGGGTACGACGTGAGGAGATGGGCGTAGGCATCCATGGATGCGCTGATGTGGAGAGTGAGGTTGGAGGAGCGGGTTGAAGAGGTATCCACAAGTACGAGTCTGCGTTGACAAATCATCGGTGGGCGACATCGACCAGAAGGTGGAAATGAGACAGGAAATCTGTGCCGAGGATTGGCAATGTGACGTCAGCAACGAAAAACTTCCAATTAAATTTACCGTTTCCAAACAATAATGTGAGGTTCTCGTAACCATAGCTGGATATCGCAGATCCGTTGGCAGCTACCAGGTGGACGTCGGCTGACATAGACAGACTACGTCGTATCCTGAAGAGTTCCCTTGGCAAAAGAGAACTACAAGCACCCGAATCTACCAAAAATCGCGTGCCCGTTCCTGCATCATGTAAAAAGAAAAGATTAGAAACATGGAGGCCACCGCCACGAGCGATGGCCTACTTACACGATTTTTGGCCACTGACAATCCTTGGCACATTTCTTCGTGGCTGCCCCGAATCTGAAGTGGTAGTAGCAAAACTCCGGCCAATGGGCGGTAGCAAGTGGCTGTAGAAGTCGTTGGTTGGGGCTTAAGCGAGTGGTAGGTGATGGGTGGCTTTGTCGCCGCTCCGGCTCATCACTGGGTAGGCGTGTATGTCCTACGGAATTTACGTCAGCTTCGGTTGATGTTGAATAGGCGTCCTCTTTGTCAGGAGTGGAGGCGTTGATGGAGGTCTTGAAGGTCGTGAAGTGGCTGTCCATAAGGGCGTCGGCTTTGGTCATCAAGTCTTTTATTGGTAAACTATGGACATCGGGTATGGCAGCACGTACAAGTTCGAGTAAACGGTGTATCCAAAGGGCACAAAGTTTGTTCACCTCACGAGGAGAGCTGTCTGTGGCAGGTTACAGGCGAGCGATACTGGTCATTTCCCTGAGGGCGAGCGAAGCCCTTTGGTCTCCCAATGGATGTTGAGAGAGCTAAAAAAGCTTTGCTATACGGGCGGCTGGTGACGGCGAGTACTGCTGCAGTAGGTATGTTTTGAGGGCGTCATACGGTATTGGGGTGTCTCCTTGTTCACAAAGCCAGTCGGATATTTCCGGGAAGGTGTCCTCGGGTATCGCCGTGAGAACATAATCTGCTTTGGTGGTTGAGCGAGTCACGCCCTTGATACGGAACTGGACTTCTGCGCCCTGAAACCAAGCAAACGCCTCTCTGCTGGCGCCAATTTTCGTGGAGTCCGCCATAGTACCAATGACGGAGGGGCAGGGGGTGGGTGGAAGGTGAGAGGAGCGAGTCGACTTCTGGGGTCACCAATGTGACAAGCCGAGAGATGGTTGTGACTCAAAGGTGGAATGAAAGCAACTGAGTAACTTTATTACAGAACATCAGTTTTTATGTACATAAATTCCATGAAAAAAAGGCATAAAAGACATAACAGGAAATTTCATGTTCAACCGACACCTCACCGGTTAACAGTTAACGGTGAGAAAAACAGAGATGTTATTTCAGGTCCTTATCAGTGCGAGGGGAGAGTGAAAATAAAAGTATAATATATACACAAAATGAAATGTCGTTACTATGTACGATCGTGTGACACACGGTTGGTACATTATATATATATATATATATATATATATATATATATATATATATATATATATAATAAATATTATGTATAATATATATAATCATATATATATATATATATATATATATATATATATATGTGTGTGTGTATAATGTATATATATATATATATATATATATATATATATATATACATATATATATATATATAGTATGTATATATATATATATATATATATATATAAATGTGTGTATATATATACATACATATACATATATAATCTATTTGCATATAAATTTATACGTAATTAAATTATTGAATCTTAAGAAGATATATGTAGACAGAGAGAACATATTGATCATCCCACAATATGTTTAAAGGTTTCTTAGGAATTATTTTTTAATTTCTCTCTCTCTCTCTCTCTCTCTCTCTCTCTCTCTCTCTCTCTCTCTCTCTCTCTCTCTCATGTTTAAAGGGTGCCGTGGGACATGTAGCTTGTAGTCTAACACTAAATGAACGCCTAGTATATGCTTGGCTGGTCCCCTCGCCCCTGAGGTATTTGTTCATCTACTTCAGTGGAATTACAAATGAAATAGGTGTGTGTTAGTGTGTTTGCACACAAGCGTGCGTGTGTGTGTGCTTGGCTTTTGAAGTTGTTCATATATTTATAAATATACATACATACATACATACATATTTCATTACTTGCTAAGCTGCAGCTCTTGTTGGAAAATCAGGATTCTATAAGCCCTAGGCCTCCAACAGGGAAAATAGCCCAGGGAGGAAGGGAAATGAATAAACTATAGGCTATAAGAAGTAATGAATAACAATATAAAATATCTTAAGATCAGTAAGAACGTTGAATTAGATATGTCATATATAAATAATGAAGAGAGAATAATGTGCCTGAGTGTACCCTCAAGCAAGAGAACTCTAATCCAAGACAGTGAAGATCATGGTACAGAGGCTATGGCACTACCGAGCACTAGAGAACAATGGTTTGATTTTGGAGTGTCCTTTTTTCTAAAAGAGTTGTTGACCATAGCCAAAGTCTCTTCTACCTTTATCAAGAAGAGAGTAGCCACTGAACAATTACAGTGCAGTAGTTACCCCCTTGAGCGAAGAAGAATTGTTTAGTAATCTAGGTGTTGTCAGGTGTATGATGACTGATATAATGTGGAAAGAATAGGCTAGACTATTTCCATTTATGGGTAGGCAAAGGTAGAAATAGCCTTAACGAGAGAGAGGGACGCAAAGTAATACCGTCTGACCAGTCAAAAGTCCCAGTAACTCTCGAACGGTAGTATCTCAACAGTTGGCTGGTGCTCTGGCGAACCTAATACCAACTATATATATATATATATATATATATATATATATATATATATATATATATATACATATACATACATATATATATATATATATGTATATATATACATACATATATATATATATATATATATATATATATATATATATATATATATGAGAGAGAGAGAGATTTATATGACTATATCTATTTATACAAACATACATACATACATACGTATTAATACTGTATATATATATATATATATATATATATATATACATATATATATATATAGTAAATATGTGTATAAAAATTTAAATTTGATACATGTATACAAATGTATATATAGGTAATATGATTAAATGTATATATATATATATATATATATATATATATATATATATATATATATATATATTTATTTATTTATTTATTTATGTGTATGGAGATTTATTCATATAGGTACATATATTTATGTATATATAGGATATATATATATATATATATATATATATATGTGTGTGTGTGTGTGTGTGTGTGTGTGTGTATAGTAAATATGTGTGTTTAAAGATTTATATTTGATACATGTATACAAACGATATATAGGTAATATGATTAAATATGCATGTATATATATATATATATATATATATATATGTATATATTCATATATATATATATATATATATATATATATATAGATTTATCATTAAAATCTAATGTTTCAGGTACCTGAAAACTGATATGGCACCTTTTTATGCCTGTTTATTCAATGTTTTGCTAGATTATTTTCATTTGAGGATAACATTAAATGCCTTCTGTCTCTCTGAAATAAAAACTCATACTAACACTTATTTATAAAACCCTCTCTCTCTCTCTCTCTCTCTCTCTCTCTCTCTCTCTCTCTCTCTCTCTCACACACACACACACATAAAAAAAAGTTAAAGTTGCATGACTGGTGATTTTGAATAAATAGAAAATTATTTGGCCAACCTCAAAGTAATAGCTGTTTCAGATTGGGTCTATTATTTTTTAAGATGGTGAAGGTGTTTACACACACTCGAGTGGACGTGTGTGTGTTTGCGTGTGCAAAGTCAGCGCGTGCACGTGTGTCTGTTTGTGTGAGAATGTTTTGAGTTCAATCAATTCCGCAATCTGTTTAAATTCTGCCCTGAGGATGTATTTGAATTCATATCTAATATGTTTTTTTTTTTTTTTTAATATCTTTATTTAAGGATTGGAATTTTCCCAAAACGTGAGAGAATGTAATGGCGTGTTCAAGAAAAAACCGTCACGTTGGGAGATTCCTCCGGATTATTGTCATCATTATTTTATTTTTATTTCTTTTTATTAACATTGCTATTATTTTAATTAATAATGTTATTCATATTCATATTATTATTATTATTATTATTATCATTATTATTATTATTACTATTATAATTATTATTATTGTTATTATTATTATTATTTTTATTTTTATTTTTTATCTTTATTTTTATTTTTAGCAATAATATTTAGCAAAAGGTAAGGATGTGTATGTTGCGTTTATGGATCTGGAGAAAGCATATGATAGAGTTGATAGGGAAGCAATGTGGAATGTGATGAGGTTATATGGAGTTGGTTGAAGGTTGTTGCAAGCAGTGAAAAGTTTCTACAAAGGTAGTAAAGCATGTGTTAGGATAGGAAATGAAGTGAGCGATTGGTTTCCGGTGAGAGTGGAACTGAGACAGGGATGTGTGATGTCACCGTGATTGTTTAACTTGTATGTTGATGGAGTGGTGAGATAGGTGAATGCTCTAGTGCTTGGACGAGGATTGAAACTGGTAGACGAGAATGACCATCAAGGGGAGGTAAATCAGTTGTTGTTTGCAGATGATACTGTACTGGTTGCAGACGCGGAAGAGAAGCTTGGCCAATTAGTGACAGAATTTGGAAGGGTGTGTGAGAGATGGAAGTTGAGAGTTAATGTGGGTAAGAGTAAGGTTATGAGATGTACGAGAAGGGAAGGTGGTGCGAGGTTGAATGTCATGTTGAATGGAGAGTTACTTGAGGAGGTGGATCAGTTTAAGTACTTGGGGTCTGTTGTTGCAGCAAATGGTGGAGTGGAAGCAGATGTACGTCAGAGAGTGAAGGAAGGATGCAAAGTGTTGGGAGCAGTTAAGGGAATAGTAAAAAATAGAGGGTTGGGCATGAATGTAAAGAGAGTTCTTTATGAGAAAGTGATTGTACTAACTGTGATGTATGGATCGGAGTTGTGGGGAATGAAAGTGACGGAGAGACAGAAATTGAATGTGTTTGAGATGAAGTGTCTAAGGAGTATGACTGGTGTATCTCGAGTAGATAGAGTTAGGAACGAAGTAGTGAGAGTGAGAACGGGTGTAAGAAATGAGTTAGCGGCTAGAGTGGATATGAATGTGTTGAGGTGGTTTGGCCATGTTGAGAGAATGGAAAATGGCTGTCTGCTAAAGAAGGTGATGAATGCAAGATTTGATGGGAGAATTACAAGAGGAAGGCCAAGGTTTGGGTGGATGGATGGAGTGAAGGAAGCTCTGGGTGATAGGAGGATAGATGTGAGAGAGGCAAGAGAACGTGCTAGAAATAGGAATGAATGGCGAGCGATTGTGACGCAGTTCCAGTAGACCCTGCTGCTTCCTCCGGTGCCGTAGATGACCGCGGAGGTAGCAGCAGTAGGGGAGTCAGCATTATGAAGCTTCATCTGTGGTGGATAATGTGGGAGGGTGGGTTGTGGCACCCTAGCAGTACCAGCCGAACTCGGTTGAGTCCCTTGTCAGGCTGGGAGGAGTATAGAGAGGAGACGCCCCCTTTTTTGTTTGATTTGTTTGATCTCGGCTACCCCCCAAAATTGGGGGAAGTGCCTTGGTATATTTATGTATGTATTTCTATTTTTATTATTATTATCATCATCAGCATCATCATCATCATCATCATTATTATTGTTATTATTATTATTATTATTATTATTATTATTATTATTATTATTATACAGGCTCTGTCTCTAGTAATGCTATTTCTATCATTATTAATTCTTCCTGTGCTATTATTTTTAAAAATTAAGATTGTCATCATTATTATGATCATTATCATTGTTGTTAGCATTATTATTATATCTAGCTAAGCTACAACCCTAGTTAGAAAAGCAGGGTGCTATAAGCTCAAGGGCTCCAACAGGGGGAAATAGCCCAGTGAGGAATGGAACTAAGGTTATAAATAAACTACCAGAGAAGTAATAAACAATTAAAATAACACATTTTAAGAAGAGTAACAACATTAAGATAGATCTTCTTTCATAGATAAACTATGAAATGACTCATGTCAGATTCTTCAACATAACATTCGCTGCAAGTTTGAAATTTTTTAGTTGTTCCTGATGCTAATGTTGTCTTACCGTCATCAGCATTTGTTGTTAATACTACGGCCACCACTATTGTTGTTATTTATAACATTAGAAATTAACATTAGAATTAACATTGGAATTACTTAGTGAATTTCATTGTTGACTGAACCTCCCTCACCAACTGGTTTCCAGTTTTGTAGATTCTGCCTTCGAACATCGCTACTTTTCTTCTCTCTTTTATGGCTATATTACAAAAAATGGTTCTTATAAGATTTCACGAGGGTGCAAACTGTTTCAAATACATACAGAAGCCTACATGTAAATAAAGGAAATCAGCAATCCTGTGCCAAGTTAGAAATACTGTTAAATACTGTTGGGGGCAAATCCGCCAACTCGTAATGAAACGGAAAGGGCAAGAGCACCTCGGAACGGTGGCGTCCTTGGGTGTCCTTGCATTGGCCCGCGGGAATTGCGTGACGTCACCCTGCTGAAATATCCTATATTAGCAACCCCTCCGCGCAGGTGAGAACTAGCCCATTATAACGCCTCGTTTATCTCTCTCTCTCTCTCTCTCTCTCTCTCTCTCTCTCTCTCTCTCTCTCTCTCTCTCTCTCTCGTAGGAAAATTAGTTAGAATTTATCTCAGGACAATATAGTCCATTCTAGGAGAGAATAGGATAGCCATAGCAGCTCTCTCTCTCTCTCTCTCTCTCTCTCTCTCTCTCTCTCTCTCTCTCTCTCTCTCTCTCTCTCTCTCTCTCTCTCTCTCTCTCTCTCTCGACGTAGGAAAATTTTGTTGTAAACAATAACAGTACAAGATAATCCCTTGTAGGAAAGAATATTACTTTTTCTAGTGAGTTTATTACTTTTTTATTATTCTTACAGTATATCAAATAACAGATGATTCGAGTGTGAAACTTTAGCACTTTACCATCGGTTATATATTTGAAATTGAATTTTAAGATGATAGTATGCACCCCTTCAGCACTGAACACGAAACTGTAGTACTCAACTATTTTGTTTTGATGTAATTTTAAAATATGATTTTATACTCGTGCAATGAATTAGAAACGAAACTATAAGAGAGATTACTCGAGTGCAATATGTGGAAGAGATCATGGTGAGGGGTAGATGGAGATAGTTTGGGCATGCTCTTCGCACTCCCCAGAAGATATTAGTTCACCAAACTTTCAACTAGGCTCAACAAGGCACTAGAAGAGTTAGGAGACCCAGGCCTACATGGATGAGGACTATAAAGCGGGAAATAGGAGATGGTGAATGGAGAAGTATTGATTTAAAAGCTCAAAATCTAATCGAGGTCCTTTGCGTCAATATACGTAGGAAGAGACGATGGTGAGTTTGAGTAGTAAGGCAGTGTCTTCACCCTCCTAATCTCGTATAGTGTATGAAAATACCTTCACGAATCTCTTTTATTTGAAAAATATATTGTGAAGAAAGAAGACATTATCTCCTGTCTTCCTTATTCCAATTTTTTACGATAATTACTTACACCCTCCTAGTTTTGACAGGAAATGGTTTATAACTCTATCTTCTTTAGCTATTTCCATCCTGCGTACGTGGCCACCTTCCCCGAACGATGGTGAGCGATACAAGGTCACTCCGTACGCCAGGGCATAAAGTCAATAATCATTTGCATTGTTGGTATTTATAGAAAGATAAAAAAAAGTCTCTCTTGCTAGGCAATTTGCTTTGAGTTTTTTTTTAACCCAATACAATAGTATTTTATCAGTCGATTATGTAGCTTTTTGTATCTTTTTATATATTCATCTTATAATTTATTTATATATGTGCTTATCTTTTTGTTTATTTATTGATTTCTTTATATATGTTAACATTTTTGTATCTATAAATTGATTTGTGTAACAGGATACTATGATCATGCTTAAGATATATGTTTGAGTCTCCCCTTGCATTCATTACTTCAGGGCTTGTGTTCCTCTTAAAGTCATGAAACTACGTAGAGAGAGAGAGAGAGAGAGAGAGAGAGAGAGAGAGAGAGAGAGAGAGAGAGAGAGAGAGCACTGAATGTAATGAGTGTATGTTACAAAGCAAAATAGCGCTAATAGAATAAATAATATTGTTAAATGCAGATGAAAATTGACATTTTGCTGATATTCAAACTTCTGTTAACTTTCCGTTTTCAATTATCTTAAATCAGTTTATACTAGTTTTGGGACATTAAAAATGCCTAATCTGGCCTTGGGAAAGAGTAGATTTGACGAGAATCCAGGTGCTTTAAGTAGAAATGGAAGGCGTTTTTTAAGGAAACTAGTTTCTATAACAAAAACATAACCAAATAGACTGTTAGACAGTTTCTATCCTAAGAGAAAGACAGACCTTTGCTACTACATGGTATGTGTCATCGCGGTTGATGGAATGCGAAATGAGTAGCACGCACGAACTCTAATTGAATCATATTATATCATGGGCTTATAATTTCCATATAAATGGCAGCGTGCACCAACTCGAGTGACCCAATAAATCATTACATTTCCATTGTTTATTTGTATTACCCATTCTCATATGTGTCACTCTATTTCATGATTGATTGATTGGGAGCTATCTGGCATCCTGATATCTAAGATCATTGACGCCGATTTATATCATGAACATCTCATGGATAGTACATCAACGACTTCCTCTGATGAGTCTTGAATTATATTTCCTGAGTCAAAAAAAAAAAAAAAAAAAAAAAAAAAAAGCTTATGTAAAACCGTCAAAAAAGAATGTTGATAATGTGTTATATACATTTGTATCAAATCATTTCTTTTGTCTAGTTCTTGGAAAAAAAAAAAAGAAGAATATTGCTAATCCCCGAACTATTTTCTGTTAAAAAAAAAAAGTAGAACAGTTAATGAGAACAGTAGACGCTATCGACTCTTGCATGCCAATTGCAGCTTCCAGCGAGTTATATAAAATTAGATAAAACAACTTTAAATGAAATTGGAATTTACATATACATATACATACACACACACACACACACACACACACATATATATATATATATATATATATATATATATATATATATATATATATATATATATATTGAGCTGATTCCCAGATTCGTAAAGTTCCTCTGAAGGTTGAGGTTTTGACTTAATTCAATTGCGTTTTGCAATATTTAATTCAATTTCCAGTATGACAAGGATGAGGTTTTTAGCACAACATTATATATTTGGATACGTGTAAATATTAAAATAATCAGTGCTATATATATGCATACATACGGTACCTCTGTATATATATATATATATATATATATATATATATATATATATATGCATATATGTACATATATATATATACATACGTACATATATATTTGTACACATAAATATATATATATATATATATATATATATATGCATATATATTTATACACATAAATATATATGTATATATATATATATATATATATATATATATATGCATATATATTTATACACATAAATATATATGTATATATATATGTATATACATAAAAATATATATATGTATATATATGTATATAATATATATATATATATATATATATATATATATATATATATATATATATATATAAAATTATATGAAACTGTTCTCTCCAATAGAAAATGATTGGGAAAATCAAGAGAAAAAACAAATTAAAGAAAAAAAAAGTTGGAAGCAAAACAGAAATATGAAGCAATTAAAAGAAATAACGGAATTTTACACGTGCAGCTTGTTAGCACAACCAGACGCAAGTACAAGTTTCCTTAATGATATATTCACGTGAAGTTCGTATAGCAAAAAGGTGCTAATTGTCTTAATATGAGAAGAGACTATTTCTTTTCCTCATTCTGTAAAAAGGGTCTTAATCTTGATTAATTGCATGAGCACGAGCTTCCTGGACTCTTTCGCCTGTTATTCCTTACCAGTTTGATGAAGGTGGGAGAAATTAAGAGTATTATCTCGAATATCTTGATTCGCGAATATTCAGATAATTAGAAGTTTTTGGACATATTTTATCTCGATATTATGCTTTTAAAACTGTTGATTATTTATAGATTTCTTTTTATAAGTCCTGTAATTTAATATTTGAGGGGACGTGTTATCTTAATTTGTGATACTGTTTGAAGACTTGTCTGTTTTAATTATCACTTCAGTGATTGTTGTGGCTGCTAAGAGATGCAATTTTTATTGATCTCTGCAACTATGAAAAATCTGCAAATAGCGTAGATTTTAAGAAACGAAATTGGAGGTGATGTTCAAGTCGCAATTTTTAATGGTTGTCTTATTTCAATATAAAGAAACCAAACACAATACCCTTCAGTTTCTTTCCTACGTGACTTCTCTCCATTAGGCAGCTTTTCACAAGACCAAATAATTGCTCCTCACCGGAAGGACTTCCACGTTGCCATTGTTGCTTCAAAAACAAAATAAACTTCCTGAATAGAATTAGTTTTTTACCTTTTTCACTTTCTAGTATTTGATTTATTTCCTGAAGAAAAATTATCTAAATTTCACAGAATGACAAGAGAATTCCAGTCTTTTGCTCTGATGTCAATGAATTGTCCTCGCTTGATTGACTTTTTTTACAGGCTTTAGGATAAGTTTAAAGATTTTTAATTTTTTAGGTGGGGGTGAATTTCTCTTTATCTAATGCTTATTTTGTTGTCAAATTCAAGTTAGAATTTAATATCTAAAACAACGTGCATAAATACCCAGTATTTCGTTTTTTGTTTATGAAGATATTCTCATTTTATTTAATTTCTTAGGCATGTTCATCAATAGTGTGCAATTATATTTTATATCATTCAACTAAGCTGACCTCACTGCATTTATTTTCATAACAAATCATGATATCATTTATAGAATTTTCCTGAAATTTTACTGATGACGCTAGACAGAAATTTGATGACGCTAGACAGAAATTTGATGACCCTAGACAGAAATTCAATCTATTTATGTCGCAAGATATTTTTCTCATTGCACTTATATCCCTTCAAGATAATTGAATAGATAAAGGATTGAATTAATTTGCAAATAAATAAAATTTATTTTTTCGACCGAAGGAATTCAATGGCGGTGTCTTCGCCTGAGAGAAGGCACTGACCCCTTCCACAGATTTTATGGTCTGTTAAACAATCGTCGTTTTCTGTCGGAAATCCCAGAGTTGTGGGAAACTTACCTTTGGGTTAAAGTAAAGTTAAGGAAGTTAAGTCAAGTTTAAGTCTTGACTTGCTTGCAGGAATGCTCACAGGTACACAACATTGAGTTGATTCCCAGATACGTGAAGTTCCTATGAAGGTCGAGGTTTTCACTTAATTCATTTACGTTTTGCAATATTTCATTCAATTTCCTGTATGACAAAGATCTTACCACTATATCATATATTTAGATTCGTGTAAATATTAAAATGCCTGAATGCCATGTGTATGCACATATACAATACCGTATTAGTAAAGCTTGAAAAAAAATAACCATATGATTTTTTATTAATAATAACCCAATCTGTTCAGTGAGAGGAGCTCACAAAAAAAAAAATCATCTGTTACTATTACCATAATATATAAACTGCTGAATCTTGGATGAATCCCCTGTGCTAAAATTTTTGCAATATATCACTAATCAAACACCTACTAAGAAAGATAAAGTGACTAGTAGAATACTTAAAGGAGTTCTAGTCAACTAAAATGTCATGTATTTGAGCGTGATAAATTTACACGTATACTTGAAGTGATCGAAACTTATTCACAGCGTATTAGAGAAAGTGCGTAATCATCAGACGCTTTGCGTTTTTCTCCTTTGCGTCTCGTTTGGAATGAAGCCTTTGGTGATATGCAGATTCGAAAAAGTGGGCAAAGAACCAAAGAAAGTTATGAAATCGATGGAAATTTATATATATATATATATATATATATATATATATATATATATATATATATATATATATATATATATATATATGCCCCCTGTGGCCGCGGGGGCATAAAACAATTAGAATAGCGCCAACGTTATCCCTGCGTGTCGTAAGAGGCGACTAAAAGGGACGGGACGAGGGGGCTGGGAACCCCCTCTCCTGTAAAAGTATCCTGTGAGACAGCAA
This sequence comes from Palaemon carinicauda, assembly GCF_036898095.1. Lineage (NCBI taxonomy): Eukaryota > Metazoa > Arthropoda > Malacostraca > Decapoda > Palaemonidae > Palaemon > Palaemon carinicauda. Next base: position 95,903,570 of record NC_090737.1, on the reverse strand, counting down.
CAAAGAGATGGAGCTGGGGGGAGAGTGACTGCTCCCCGCACTCTAGTTTTGGGGTGTTTGAATGTGCGTGGATGTAGTACGATAGAGAGTAAAAGATGTGAGATTGGAAGTATGTTTAGAAGTAGAAGGATGGATGTATTGGCCTTGTGTGAGACAAAGATGAAAGGAAAGGGTGAAGTGATGTTTGGTGAAATGTCTGGTAGAGTGTCTGGGATTGAAAGGGGAAGAGCGAGAGAGGGTGTGGCTTTATTGTTGAGTGAATGGATGACAGGTAAAGTAGTGGAATGGAAGGAGATATCATCTAGGTTAATGTGGGTAAGGGTTAGGTTGGGTAGGGAATGTTGGGCGTTTGTCAGTGCGTATGGGCCTGGTAGTGAGAAAAGTGAAGAAGAGCGGAATGAGTTCTGG
>NC_090737.1:95895662-95898162 GCF_036898095.1 Palaemon carinicauda | reverse complement strand
TATATATATATATATATATGTATATACATATATGTGTGTGTAATATATATTGTTGCATATAAACTATATATACATATATATGCATATATACAGTATCTGCGTGTTTGTACGTACACGTGTGGATATACATATATATTGCCTATATAGCTATCAACTGAGAGGCAAGGGCTTCAGAAGGAGTTACTCCCCTTATGTCAACTAGTTTTTTCCAGATCAAGTTACCAGCATTGGGATATCCTTATGCCCTCTACACACCGTTTATTGTAAAACTCACTACAGCTTACTAACTTTGGTACACGTGATTTACTTCTCAGATCAATTGGTGCAGAATTGGATTAACGTGAATGTGTTCGTAACGTCCCAAGTTTTGGAAAGGATCACAAATTTGGTCCTCTCTCTATTGAAGGAAGATCACGTGTGATTTCTAGCTTTACCATGCACATTACTGTAAACTAGTTTACACGAGCCGTCCAAAATGACGGCTATATATTTATGTAGGTATGCTAACGCACAGATTTAACCCTTCCCACCCCCTCTCCTTTCCTAAGTACATCACGGCAGTTTGGGCAATTTGTGGGAGACTGATTAACAAGTGTACCTCTCGATGTAGCTCTTACCAGGGTTTAGCTACTCCCTTTCTCTCCTCGGTGGACGGGGAGAGACCGAATAGTCATACGTTTGGTAATGCCGCTCATAGTATTTTTCTTTATTGGTTTATGTTTCTTTATCTGTTAGTTTGCTGGATTATGCTAAAGTTACAAGTGGATTTTTGAAAAAGCCTTGTCAAAGGCGAAAAATCAGATTATTAAGAAGTTACTGGATTTTGGAGGGATAGCAAAATAATATTTGCAAGAAAGCATCTTTTGCCTCTTGGCTACTTTCTACATGGGAAGGGTAGAGGAGACTCTCTAGCTATGGTAAGCATCTCTTCTAGGAGCAGTCCGGACAAGCAAAATCAACCATTGTTCTCTAGTCTTGGGTAGTGCCATAGCCTCTGTACCATGGTCTTCCTTTATCTTGGGTTAGAATACTCTTGCTTGAGGGTACACTTTGGGACACTATTCTATCTGTTTCTTTATTTCTTTTCCTCGGTGAGTAGGGTTGTAACCTAGCTTGTAATAGTAATAATCTAGTACAGGTTTTGTTATTTTCTCACACTTTTATTATTATTATTGTTATTATCATTATTATTATTATTATTATTATTATTATTATTATTATTATTATTATTTATAAACAGAAAGACTTTACTTTCTCGTAAATGACGACAAAAATACCCTCCATCATAAGATTTTTAATTAACATAATTCTAAGAAAATCTGCAAGGTTATTTAAACATCCTGTTAAATCATCATTATTATCACAATCCTCATAATTCTTAATACCTATTATCACAAATATTATTATAATTATTTGAAAAATGTAGAATAGTACACATTACATACAGTGTATAAGTAAGTAAGGTGTTTGATTCCTCTGTAGTATACATTACATACAGTACATAAGTAAGCAAGGTCTTTGATCCCTTAAAAGTATACATTACATATAATACATAAGTAAGTAAGGTGTTTGATTCCTCTGTAGTATACATTACATATAATACATTAGTAAGTAAGGTCTGTGATCCCTTAAAAGTATATATTACATATAATAGATAAGTAAGTAAGGTCTTTGATCCCTTAAAAGTATACATTACATGTAATACATTAGTAAGTAAGGTCTGTGATCCCTTAAAAGTATACATTACATATAATACATGAGTAAGGTCTTTCATCCTTTAAAAGTATACATTACATATAATACATAAGTAAGTAAGGCCTTTGATTCCTTAATAGTATACATCACATATAGTAAATACGCAAAAAGTAAGGTCTTTGAACCCTTAATAGCAGAGTTAACGTGGTCGACACCAAGTCTGTTCAGACACTTTTTCGGTCACGCCCTTCCGTTTGTCCTTCGTAACCTTCAAACACCTGTTTGGTAATCAAGCGTGGAATCGCTGGTCGTTATCACACCTGTGGTCGTACATGACAGAGGTTCGCTGGGGTAGGCATATTTGGATTACCATTTCGTGCGGCGAGGAGCCTGGAAGGGGAAGGGTGTTGAATGTTGATATTATTATTATTATTATTATTATTATTATTATTATTGTTGTTGTTGTTGTTTTTGTTGCTATTATTCATAGTGATAGTAAACAATTGAAAGTTCAGTGTAATAATTCCCGTTGTATTTTGTAAGAAAAGATATTTTGAACTTCCATTTTCATTTCAATTTTAATAATTTTAATAATCCTGAACAGCTAAATATACTTAGAGTATTATTATCATTATTATTATTATTATTATTATTATTATTATTATTATTATTATTATTATTATTATTATTATTATTATTGTTGTTGTTGTTATTCATACTGTTAGTAAACAATTGAAGGGTTAGTGTACTGTTCCCGTTGTATTTTGTATGAAAAGTTATTTTGAACTTCACTTTTCATTTCAAT
>NC_090737.1:95890662-95893162 GCF_036898095.1 Palaemon carinicauda | reverse complement strand
TGAAGACCAAGGAGATGAAAGTTGGACACCGATAGACAGACAGACATGAAGATAAGACAGAAAATGCCACTGGGAGAGAGAGAGAGAGAGAGAGAGAGAGAGAGAGAGAGAGAGAGAGAGAGAGAGAGAGAGAGAGAGAGAGAGAGAGAGAGAATGATGGATATGCAGGACAGAACAGAAAATAATGTTGATACCGAAAGGATTAAAAGAAGTGGTTGATAGGTATCCTGAAAGGAAGGGGATAGAATACTCACGATTATTGTTGATATAAGATTTTTGTAAAGGTTATTCGTAAAAGAAAACTTGAGATAAGGAAGGTTCCAATGAGAAAATAATTTGTAAAATTTCAAGAAAAAGTGATATGGATAATGAATATTAAGATTGTGAAAAAGTTGTTGATAGATTTTCCCATGAGAAAAGTAAACAATTCTCAAATGAAAAAAAAAAGTAATGATAAATATTTCAAAGAAAGAATTATTATGCTTAAGGAAAATATGATTTATTCAATTCTCGAATAAAGAATGAATATAGAAATATAAAAGCGAACTTAATGATTCTATGCATTTGTTATTCCAATTGGAGGAAATCATAGAAATACAGGTACCATGATGTTCAGATAGGAGAAGGAATTTTATAATGAAAGTTTTAAGCTAAATGTAGTTTATAGAAACGAGTGAATTACGTGAACGAAAGTATGGTCTTTAAAAATAGAATAAGAATATGATCTGCTTGAAAAATCTTCAGAAATACTTTTCCAACTAGGGTCGTAGCTTAGGTAATAATAATGATAATAATAATAATAATAATAATAATAATAATAATAATAATAATAATGGTTGAGAGAGAGAGAGAGAGAGAGAGAGAGAGAGAGAGAGAGAGAGAGAGAGAGAGAGAGAGAGAGAGAGAGGGGGGGGGAGAGAGAGAGAGTCAGTCAGTCAGTATTGGCTAAAGAAGATCAATAATATTTTTTTTTCGCACAATTTTAATTTTCGACTAAATATCGTCATTGATTTGAACTACTTATGTTACTCAGCAGAATTATGTTAGTCTTGAATTTCTACTAAAAAAAAAAATACATGTTAGTCTTGAATATCTAAATAAAAAAAAAAAAAAATCCCAGAGACTGTCCCCATGATTGGTGACAGTGTATTAGATTTTGGGATAAGTTCGTATTTAGATAAGGAACCTTTTCATTAAAATGTTTTTTTTGAGTGGAGGGTAGTTCAGCCTTGACGGATGTTTGTGGTTTCCTCCAGTTTTTTTTTTTTTTTTCCCCGATTCAATTTACCACTTATTTAACCTCTTTCCAGTGTTAATAGCTCTCACTTTCTAATATTGGATATTCACAATTTTACATCTTTCTAGTCTTAATAATTCGCATGTTACCTCTATCTAATCTTGGAAATTTTCGTTAACCTTTGTAATTGCTAGAACACTCATTTTGCCTCTAATGTCACTAATCTTTATAATTCTCATTTTATCTTTCTGCTTCTTTTTACTGACGAGTGGTTCCTCACAACCATCAGAATTGGGCGCCATGAATAACATCAACGCATAGAAAGTATAGTATATATTTACGAAAGACGTTGAAGATTTATCCTGATGGTTTCAAAGTCGAAAGCTGGTGCTGAGGAGATAAAAAGAGAATATAAATTTTGTACTATGTATGAGACGATTGTTTGGTACTAGACAATGGAATATCTAGTTTTAGATAAAAACGATACTTTTATCTAAGCTTCAAAAAAAAAAAAAAAAAAAATAGGTATTGTGGATATTTGAGAAAAGGTTGGATATGAGGATTTCTTCTATAGACAAAATATTATTGAATGCTCAACATAGGGATTTATGTAAAAAACTAACGATAATTGGAAAATGTAGATGCGTTAGGAAGATGTTTGTTTAAAGGCGAGTTTCCTCATGGTGATGCTATAAAAACTGAAGGGGAAGATCATAGTTGCAGTAGTAAAGTTTGGTACGTTTGAAATGATAATGAAAGACCTTTGCTTTCTTGTTACTAAAGCTTATTCACTAAAGGTGATAAAATTGATTCCCATGAAAACTCTAGCATTCCCTCTCTCTCTCTCTCTCTCTCTCTCTCTCTCTCTCCTCTCTCTCTCTCTCTCTCTCTCTCTCTCTCTCTTTCCTTTGTACTTTCTTAATTGCTCTCCTGTCCTCGGGCCAACAGGATCATTTGGTGTTACTGAAGGAATGGTTAAAAAAAAGAAAATGAAAAAAAGAGTCAAATGTTTTTAATTTCACCAGTAATCTTCAAAAATCAAATTCGACGGGAAGTATTTATTAACTTGTTTTTTTTTTTCCCAAATCGAAAGAAGTTGCCATCAAAGGCTACGCTCTTCCAGTACTTGTGTTAAGGAGAAGAGGCGTCTAATGACAAGTGAGACGTTTGGGACCCAAAAGGGTCTAGCGTCTAAGGTCTGGGAACAATACCCCAGCCCCCCTCACCTACCTCAAGCTGCTCCCCCCCCCCCCCCATATGTAC